>NC_062280.1:109060347-109363377 GCF_902655055.1 Lutra lutra
CAATCCCAACATAATTCAGTTCACCATCTGGCCTCGGTTCTTTTGCCTGGCATCTGCCATTCTGCTTGGCAGTGAGGATATAACAATGACCACACAAACAACCTGCTCTAACAGACCTTCTAGTCTGGTAGAGATATGCATGAAGATTTTCCTTGCAATTTATATTTGCTTTAGTGTAGAAGGACAAAGATACTTGCAGATCAGTTCTGGAACCAGGATGGGCTGCTGAGATTATGTAGAATTCCATATTGTACTCTAAAAATTTCCTTTTATCTAATGTTTAGGTATTAGAGAAACTTGGCAAGGCAGAACACAACTGAAGAACTTAATTTACCTGACAGACATTCAAAATCCATTATAGGATTTGTGGAACATATTGCTAAGGTTATAGTGAAATAGGTTTAGTCAGATATCAATTTCCCCCATCATTATAGCTTATAGAGCATTCTTCACACTCCCATTTCATCCCTTGTAGAAAAGTTCCTAATTTCTATGTATTCCCAGCAATGTTATACTTTTATGTTTATTCTGGTTCTGAGGTGTGTTTTTGCTTTTGTTTTCTGCTGAATCTATTACTAATGTGTCAGCTCAAGGTTATATTCCCAGTGGCACCCTTTCAATCAGCCCTGCTGTTAGACTCTTTCTTTTGACTGCCACTGAATTACTCAAAATTTAGTGATGTGATGATATTATATTGCAGCAATATAAACAACTTTAAATTCAGTATAAGCCATTTCTTAGAGGTGGTTTAAGATGGTGGGGTAGGAAAATGCTGAACTCATCTCCTCCATTGGCCATAACAAATACACAGCTCTATATAGAATAATCCACTCCAAAAAGAACTTGAGAATTTGCTGAACACCTCTTCTACAACAAAATATGGAAGAACTATACTGAGATAGGTAGGAGAAGCAGAGCAACATTTGTGCCCCAAACTCCACCCCTTGGAGAGCAACCTACAATTTGTAGGAATCTCAAAAACAAACAGAAATATAAATGAAGTTTCTTCTACAGAATAACACCACACCACGTACTCCAACCCTCAATTCTTATATGAGAGACAAGCTCCCAAAATATCTGACTTTGAAAAGCTATGAAGATTACATTCAACGTAAATATAGAGCTACAGAGAAGGAAGTTTCTGCTCTTTAAGCTTTGGTGTGTAGAACCATTTCCTTCAGGACCCAACACAAAAAACAGCAGTTTGAAAAGAGTCTAGACTATAAGTAAAGAAGTTTCACTTGCTAAACTTAAGGCATCTGCCAAAGGGGCAGAAGTCTGCCAGGACTCTCTCCGGGAACAGAATGATAGTAGATGACATTTTCCTAGGCCCCACCTCTACATTACCAGCAAGAAGGCTAGTGGACACCATTTTAGACCTTCATTCTAAAGACCTAACAGCAGCAGGTGAATCCCCCTGCTCCCTCACCACTCATGCAGTACTGCCAGGCATAGAGAATGAGCAAATCTACAACCCCCTGCTGCTTACTGTGCTCCAACAGGCACAGCAGGAGACATGTTCCTCCTCACACCACTCATGCAGCCCCAATAAATAGATGTAGCAGGTGAGAAGTCCTGCCTACCCATGCTGCTCATGCAATCTCAACAGAAACGCAGAGAATCAAGCAAAATGAAGAAATAGAGACAATGTTCCCAATAGCATTTAAATGATACAATAGAATCACTGAGTGACTTTGAAGACAGGGTAATGGAAATCACCCAAGCAGAGCCAGAAAAAGAAATTAATAAATAATAATAATAATAATAATAATAATAGTAATAATGTCTTAAGGGATTGGTGGGACATCATCAAATGTATTAACATTTGCTTTATAGGAGTCTCAGAAGGAGAAAAGAGAGAAAAATAGGCAGAAATCTTTTTTGAAGAAATAATGCTAAATGTTTTCCTAGCTCAAGGAAGGAAACAGACATCTAGCTTTAGGAAGCACAGAGAGAATACTAAGAAAGATGAACCCAAAGAGATCCACACCAAGACATATTATAATTAAAATGTCAAAAGACAAAGATAAAGACCCATAAAAGCAAGAGAAAAATAACTAATAAAAGGGAAACCCTGAAAAACTATCAGCAGATTTTTCAGTAGTGACTTTTCAGGCCAGAAGAGAATGGCATGATATATTCAAAGTGCTGAAAGGAAAAAAAAAAAAATCCAACCAAAAATACTATACCCGGCAATATTATCATTCAGTATTGAAGGAGAGATAAAGATTTTCCCAGACAAGCAAAGGGAGTTCATTACTATTAAACCACACTTGCAAGAATTGTTAAAGGAAACTTTAAGCTAGAAAGAAAAGGCTATACCCAAAAATAAGAAAATATATGAAAGAAAAGGATCTAACTGGTAAGTCAAATATATAGTAAATGTATTAGATCAACCACTTATATAGCTAGCATGACGACTAAAGGCCAATATTGTGAAATCAACTATAATTATGATAATTAAGTAAGGAACACAAAAAATAAAGATATGTAAAATGTGACATCCAAAGCATGAAATATGAATGGGGGTAAAAAGTAATATTTTTGTAATGTGGTAGAACTTAAAATAGACTGATTGTATTATATATATATAATTCACATATAATTCATATATAATGACATAATTATTAATATATATTAATAATTCATTATAAAATATATTGCATTGTATATATGATGTATGTGTGTATATGCATATGTATGTATGTATATGTGTGTGTACATATATACATAATGTAATATATAATCTATTATACATATTACATATACATATAATTCATAATAATTCATATATAATGGCATATACCATATATACACGTATTAAATATGTGTATATGTACCATACACAGATTATGCATATTTATATATATTATATATGTATATTTATATATACATGTATATATGTTATATATATAATATGTATATATGGTATATATATGCCATTACATATGAACTTTATGGAAATTACAAACCAAAAACCTATAATAGTTATACAAAAAATAACAAAGAAATCCAAAAAAAAAAAAAAAAAACACCAAAGAAAATCATTAAACTGCAAAGAAGAGAGCAAGAGAAGGGAACAAAGAACTACAGAAAAACAAGAAAACAATGAAAAATATATATATATACACACATATATATTTAACATATATATGGAATATTATATTACTCAGCCACAAAAAAGAATGAAATCTTGCCATTTGTGAAAATATGGATGGACTTGGAGTGTATTGTGCTAAATGAAATAAGTCACAAAAAGAAAAACAAATGCCACATTATTTTATTTATATATGGAATACATAAAACAAAACAAACAAGCAAAACAAAACAAGAACAGAAACACTGACAGAGAGAACAAACTGATAGTTTCTTGAGAAGAGGTTGGTGGGTGGGCAAAATGAAGAAGTTCAAGAGGTACAAACTTTTGGTTATCAAATAAATTTAGTCATGAGGATGTAATGTGTAGCATGGGGAATATAGATGATAATTTTGTATTAATTTTGTATGTTACAGAGGGAAACTAGACTTATATGGGTGGTCATTTTTTAATGTATATAGCTGTGAAACCACTATGTTATATACCTAAAACTAATATAATATTGCATGTCAGTTATATTTCAATGCAAATTTCACTGTCATTTCCCAAATTCAAGGTACAATTTTTGCATGTCCTCTCCTCCCATGTTTTATTCCTCTCTTCTAATCCCCAGGCTCCAGTATTCATTTCTAGTCAGATGATTTGTTCATATATGAATCTTTGTTCCTTTGTCTAGACTAGAGATAACTGAGGCTCCTAGAGTTTTATCAGCTCCCCCAAGCATCATTTAAAAATATCTCTAAAAGAAAGAAATTCTGGGCACTAACTTCAAGATGATATACAGTTTTACTTTTCCACAGTATGTAAATAAATAGATGATTTAACAATAAAATTCATATATATATATATATATATATATACCTTGTCTCCCAGATGGACTCTATATTCTTTGTGAATGATATTCATATTTTAAACTCCTTTGAATCCTGCATTTCATTTAAAATAGCACTCTAAACACACTACTCATGGAAGGCAGAGAATGTTCTGCATGCTAAGAGAACATATGTTGTCCTTTTGGTTGCGACAGCAGAGGTAGGCAGTAGAATGCTATGGAAAAACAAGCTTTTGAGCTAGGTTCTATTAGCTGCTTATTGTATAAATTTGGGGTAAGTTATTTAGTTATTCTGCACTTTAGTGTCTTCATTGGCCAAATTTATTCTGTCTCAGTAATGGGAGAATTAAATAAGGGTGGAAATCAAAACACAATTATGTTTCTTTTTCTTCACTGTATATAGTTTGGTGAATAAAAAAAAACTATAAAATGAGAAGTTTTAGGTGCTCATCATGGCCATCAAGCCAATGTAAAGGGAAACTTTTGGTTGATTAAGAGTCTGGGTATCATGTCTTTGTTGCCCTTTAGCCAACTTGCATTTGATTCTAGTGGACAACAGTGTGTTGATCATGTTTCTAGCTTCTGTAAAAATAGTGCTTTAGCATCTGCCGTACATGGATATGCTGGATACACTTGGTCTGGGACAACATGATAACATGCCTCCCGGATATCGGCCCTTGACCTCCTATCTCCTCTATGGCTCCCTTCCTCCTCAGGATAAGTCCTCCTCTCAAGGGCATAATTTCCAAATACAAAACTGACCAATCTAAAGTTCACACCCCAACCAACTCCAGCTACTATACACCTGTACCAGGTACCTAACAACAAAAGACAGCTGCCAAGCTTCAGAGTCTGTTGAAATCATTCAAATTAGGGACACCTGGGTGGCTCAGTTATTAAGCGGCTGCCTTTGGCTCAGGTCATGATCCCAGGGTCCTGGGACTGAGCCCTTCATCGGGCTCCTGGCTCCACAGGGAGTCTGCTTCTCCCTCTCCCACTGCCTCTACCCCTGTTTGTGCTCTCTCTTTCCTTCTCTCTCAAATAAATAAATAAATAAAAACTTAAAATAAGGAAGAAACTATTCGAATTAGCCAATTTTAGACAGCTTACCCTGCTTTACCTGTTTTTTTCTGAATAAGTCACAACTAAGGCTCTTACAGTTCTCTCCTTTCCTTCTGCTTTATAACCAGTCCTGGTGATTGGTTATAATCCTGGGGATTCCCCCTTTGATCCATGACCCTCTCCCATCCCTGAAGCATGATATGTACTCCACCTCTTGGGATCTGTGAGTAGGCAAACTGTCTTTTTAATGGCAATCTTTTCCCCATCTATTGTTCTTACTATAACTCAATTTTCCAGTAATACACTTTATTTTAAAACATACCATCAGCATAAATCAGTGAAGTAGCAATAGGAGCCTCTGATTCCTCTTGTGCCATTAAGCCACTTAATCCAAGTTGACTCTTTCTCTTAACTAGATTTCTGAAAATTAATTAGAGTGGACTATAATTACATGATTTATTTCATTTATGAAGAACACTCAGTATTTGGTTTCTTGTTGTACCTTAATATTGTTATTTCTATTAATTTTAAGTATATGATTAACACACAGGTTCTAATGGAACTCAAACACCAGAGGGGAGACACACACACAAAACAAAGATGTGGGTATATGACATACAAGAGATTTGGTTAAAGAAGAGCTTTGCTGTTTTTTTTATCATCAACCATAGAGTCTTCTGGAAAAAAAAATAGAAAACAATATAACGTGTATTCTTTAAAAACCCACAGAACTTGGCTCAACTGGCATAATTTTGATATAAATTTTGATAATAGACACATTTATACTAATAAGCAATCACCCATGTTAAACATATTTGGAAGGAAAAATAAGTATCTAACTCAGCAATAATATAATATTAGGATACTGAAGTTGAAAATGAAGCTGATTGGAAATGTAATAAAATATTTCTTCTTCAATGTATTGAAGAGATAGTACAGTGTATGTAATACTTGTTCAATGTGTAGGAAGCACCATATAATAAGTTTATTCATCATGAGATATTTACTAAGAAGTTACTCTGTTATACATATACAGGATGTGATGAAAAGTCAGAGTTCCCATGTGAAGGCTTTTACAACAGAGGTGAGGGTACCATATGGAGACAGAAACATCATTACAACACAAGGATAGCCACACATAAAACGTCCTTAAGGAGACACAAAGGAGGGAAATTAGATTAAGCAGAGAGTCCTGAAGGCTTTCCAAAGGAAAAGACACTTGAAAGGAGTCTGAAAGAAGTAAATGGCATTATTCTCACTGAGATTCTTTTTTTTTTTTTTAAAGATTTTATTTATTTATTTGACAGAGAGAGATCACAAGTAGATGGAGAGGCAGGCAGAGAGAGAGGGAGAGAGGGAAGCAGGCTCCCCGCTGAGCAGAGAGCCCGATGTGGGCCTCGATCCCAGGACCCTGAGGTCATGACCTGAGCCGAAGGCAGCGGCTTAACCCGCTGAGCCACCCAGGCGCCCCTCTCACTGAGATTCTTACCACACCTAACACCGAAGCAAAAGAGGTTAAGAACACAAGGAAATGAAAAGATTAGGAATATCTTCTAAAGAAATTTTTATATAATTTCATAATCTGAATCTCAGCAATGTATTCTTCATTTATAGATAAAGATTTGCTGAGACCTGGGGAGGTCAAGTAACTTGCTAAGGGCTACACAACTAATTAGCTCCTTAGCCAGAACCGGACTTTCTGCCTCCTAACTCCCCAGCATGTGGCAGGAACTGAAGCCATACAGAAAAAAGTCAAAGGACTATAACATAATGGTGAGGTATTTTAGGGACATGTTCTTATCCTGGAGTCTTTTTTAAGGCTTTCTGCTGCCAAATGTGTTGGGAATAGATTCATTTCCCTGTCCCCATGTATCCTCAGAAGGTACACGGCAATTGACCCTACTAGGAAAAACCCACAGGTGACAGGAGAGCATCACTGCAAAGAAATCAGCTCACATATGGGGTCACTAAATAGAGAAAACAAAACTTTAAATAGAGGTTAGAAGAAATCTTTAAACAGTCAGAAACTTAGATAACAAATACCATACTGACTTATTAGTTTCCTCTCTCATTTTTTCAGAATATACATTAGCAAAATGGAAGAACAGAAATTTTTCTTTCTGCCTAAGGGACCCACATAGAGACTGGAAGGATATTTTTTTTTTTTTTTATTTGACAGAGAGATCACAAGCAGGCAGAGAGGCAGGCAGAGAGAGAGGAGGAAGCAGGCTCCCCGAGAGAGCAGAGAGCCCGATGCGGGGCTCGATCCCAGGACTCCGAGATCATGACCTGAGCCGAAGGCAGCGGCTTTAACCCACTGAGCCACCCAGGTGCCCCCTGGAAGGATATTTTTAATTTTGTTAGCTCTGTCCTCAAAAAACTAAGGCTAGGACACAGTTTTCCCTTACCTAAATAACACTTTTATTAATCAGTTAAAGCAGTTATTCAGAAAATAGTAAAAGACTTATATTGTGCTATCTTTTGAGATAGACCATTATTAAGCTCTCTCTTCATTGAGAGCTTAATATCTCTTAAGGTTGTGGGAGGGCCTAAAAACCAAAGACCAGCTTATCTCTCAACCTGCGAAATATCCCACCTCTAGCAGTCTTAGTTGGGCTTACTCTTATGATTGCTTTAAAATTCAACTCAGGTGTCACCTTCTCTTCCTTTTCTTGGCCTACCCTTCCCAAAATGGGTCATGTGTTCTTCCTCTGTGTTCTTGACATCACTCTTACATATTTCAATAATACTGACTGCATCAGACTGTGATCATAGGGGTCTTTCTTTCTCATTAGACTGTGAACTCCTGAAGGTCAAATAATATATTTTATTTTACTTATAAACTTTACATTCTGAATAAAAAAATATGGAGTGTTGCAGATGTCAAAACAATAATTAACTGAAGAAAACTAAAATACTTACCTAACAGCTGTACAATTTATATAGGTGAGGGTTGTGCCATATTCCTGTTGGCATTTGAGAAAATTCTGAGCTTCATACAGAGTAGGAACTCAATAATTTTGATAAATAAATGTAATTGAATGGAAGGCAAACTAAAGGGGAAAGCATTATATGTAACTGATAATAAAGAAGATACTAATGTTAACTAAAACAACAACAACAACAAAGGAAGTTTATAGATAATGAGAAGGTGTTAACTGGACCTTGGAAGATTCTTCATTTGGATGGATATTCAGGGAAAGGGGAGGAACTTCAAGTGGGAGATAACTAATACAAAGATATATTAGTGAGAATGAACTCAGAATATCTGAAGACAAGTCAGTTGGCATATGGGTTGGGCAAGCATGAACAGGCACATCTATACAAGATCCACATGCCATACCTTACAGGTCCTTAATGGTATGTTATGAGAAACATTAAATAAATAAAGATTAATACTCCCTGGGACGCCTGGGTGGCTCAGTTGGTTGGACGACTGCCTTCGGCTCAGGTCATGATCTCGGAGTTCCGGGATCGAGTCCCGAATCGGGCTCCCAGCTCCATGGGGAGTCTGCTTCTCCGTCTGACCTTCTCACTCATGCTCCCTCTCACTGTCTCTCTCTCAAATAAATAAATAAAAATCTTTAAAAAAAAAAAAGATTAATACTCCCATTTTAATCAATCAAGCACAGTTATTGCCTAGTGATGCAATGACAAGTTTCTACAATAGTCTTTGCATGAGGGTAATCTCTAATCTTCTAATTAATGTTAAATGGAATACAGATTTGTTAGACTTTTCTCACTCCACAAGATGTAGCAATGTGGAAAATTAGCAGTTAATAAAATTTCTTTGGCAATATTATCTGAAAATACTAAAATTTTCATGAACATGACTTAGACACTGTTATTTTGGTTTAATCATGTAACTTCTGTTAGTCAATTAAAGAAATTTACCAAACCAGAAGATTTAGACCTTGCCTATTCTTGGAAATGTGAGCTGAGTAGGATATTTCCAAGAATATTAGAAATAATTTCCTCCAGAAAACCTAGCATATGCATCAGAACCAGATGGGTCTTCTTTCACATACCTCCTTCACTACCTAACATGTTTGAGCCTGATTCTCATCTTCAAATGCCTAGCTTGTGATACTCATCTCAAAGGATTATTGTCAAGATTATAGAAATAATGTATATAAGTGGTCAAGTAAAGTATCTGGAATATATTGGGCACCAATAAGTGCAATTATTTTTCATAATTCATTTCTTTCATTTATTATAATTTACTTATTTGTTGACATCCATGGATTTCTCCATTCATATATTTACTGTATGATAACTCTGTGTGTTTAGATCTATTGTTATGTGCTAGTGATTCATCAGTAAATTTTTTTGTCAACAGACAAAATTTTTTTTTGTCAACAGACAAAATCATCTCTACTCTCATTTGCTTATATTCTGTTGGAAACAGGGAGAGGAAATAACAACCCCAATGAAATAAAGTAAACCATATAGTATCTAATATAAATGGTAATTACTGGGGAAGGAAGATAAAGCAGGGGGAAAGACAGGGAGTGTCAGAAGGAGAAGGTTTACAATTTTTTAAAAAGGTTTTATTTATTTATTTGACAGAAAGATCACAAGTAGGCAGAGAGGCAGGCAAGAAGAGAGGAAGAAGCAGGTTCCCCGCCGAGCAGAGAGCCTGATGCGGGGCTCGATCCCAGGACCCTGGGATCATGACCCGAGCCGAAGGCAGAGTCTTTAATCCACTGAGCCACCCAGGTGCCCTGGGTTTGCAATTTTAAATAAGGTAGTGAGGAAGTGACTCCCTAAAAACTGACAGTGAACCCACACTTTTTAAGAGGAGGAAAGAATGAGCCATTCAGATGTCAGAAAGAACATTCCAGTCAGAAAAAAGAGAGTGCTATAGCTTGAGGTGGGGTTGGCCAGACTTCATCTAAAGACAGCAAAGAAAATAGCATGTTTGGAGGACAGGGTTCTGGGGAAAGGTGAAGATGACTTCAGAGAGAGATTGGGGCCAGCCAATTAAAAACTTAATGGCTTTGGCTTTATTTCTGAGTGACATAGGAAGAGTGGAGGGAACTGAGCAGAGCTGACCAGTTTTAATAAGGTCGTTCTGGCTGCTTTGTGAGAGCAGACTACACGGAGCAAAAACACAGTTATGATCAGGGTGAGCATAGTAGAAGGACTAAAATGGGTAAGACTCTGGATGTAGTGCAGATATACTAGACACAGAATGTGAAAAAAAGAACAGTGTCAAGCATGACAGCAAGGCGTGTTTGTCAGGGCAATCGGTGGTTCAGTTGGTTGAGCATCTGACTCTCTTGGTTGTGGCTCAGGTCATGATCCCAGGATTCTGAGATCAGCCCGGCCATGGGGCTCTACACTCAGTGCAGAGCCTGTTTGAAATTCTCTCTCCATGGCCCCTCCTCCCACTCTCATGCTCTCTCTAAAATAAATAAATAAATCTTCATTAAAAAAAAAAAAAAAGAATGACAGCACGGCCTTTGGTCAAAACCACTAGAAGAAAGTAATTGCCTTAAGAGGTATATGGAAAACAGTGGAGGAAATAATCACGTCATTCAGCAGCTCTCATGCCCCCCTTCCAAAATTGCAAATTCTCCAAAGGTCATATTATGTCTATATTCCACTTGTATCTCTAAGAGGTCCAAAAAAATTACTGGTTTCATATAGCCAGTGGTCAATAAATAGTTGAACAGAAAAAAACTAACTTTGGGCACCATACTATGTTAAACACCTCATATACATTATTTAATTTAATGTTTGAAGGGTTTTATGACACTGTTTTATTACTAAGTAAAACTTAATTCCAGATTGTCTGTCTATATAGGCCATGAAAATTGTCAGTGACTTTTGACATCTGAAACATATGATGTTATTACTGAAATGTTTCCCAAACCCACACAGCCAGAATTTTTTTTTATTTCTGAGTCCTAGGAATCTGAATTTTTAACAAGGGCATATGATGATTTTACTATATTCCCAAATTTTAGAATCACTATTTCAAAGCATAGCTGACTGAATGATGGATGACTGTAAAGGAATATAAGGGAACAGAATAGATGATCCTCCCTGGTAACTATTTGCCCTCCATTATTGCTATGGTTCTAGCCATCCCTCTATTTTTATTGCCGATGTTTGAATATGGATGTCTATAGAACATATCTGCATATAGCTTATTACTTCACTGCTGAAAAGTTGTGTCAATGTAGGGAAGTCACAGTCTCCAAATAAGCAAGAATAATGCATACTAGATTTTATAAGAAGATTATATGCAAAGTGTCCAAACCACACCTCTATTTGCAGATGAGCAAAAGTAATTGACTTACCAGGTAAGATATTGTTCTTTTAGAGGAAAAACACTTAAACCCACAAAAGATATCTGTTTTTGATATCATTCTATAATAATCAGTGTTTAATAGATAACATTGGTAGCTTTTTCTTTTTTTTTTTTTTTAAGATTTTATTTACTTGATAGAAAGAGACAGTGAGAGAGTCAGATGCTCAACCAACTGAACCACCGGTTGCCCTGACAAATACGCCTTACTGTCACTCTTGACACTGTTCTTTTTTTTCACATTCTTGTGATCCCGAACCCTGGGATTGTGACCCGAGCCGAAGGCCGACACCCAAAAAACGAGCCACCCAGGCACCCCTAGTTTCTTTCTTTAATAACAAAAACTTTTGGAAAATTTCAACCAGAGAGAAGGCATATATTTTCATTTTTAAAACATCAGAATTAAGGATTAACTTTTGGGGAAAAAAGAATTAATTCATGATAAAGAAACAGAGGGGATTATTACTTAAATAAAATAAAAAATAGGAACTATATTTAGTTTTGTTATTCAAACTGCTTTGTTAATCACTCCCTGTCTACCACCCACCATGCTCACTCATTGTTGAGTTAGAAAACCATAGACGTATCCTGGTTGCAGATTTAGCTCTGCAAACAATCCAGATAGTTTTGATAAAGTTAGGAATTTAATGAAAGTAATTCTATTATGCTCACTGATCGCAGTCTAATATTGGAAGATTGAGTAAAGTTTGTGCCTGTGGCATCTTTTTCTAGAGTTAAATCAACTTCAGCAATGATTTAAGTCCTTTCTTGTACATTATAGCCTCCACTGAACTAGATCTTTATATATTCACTAAAGCATAGTTTTCTAATTTGTGTTCTAAGGGACACTAGTTCCAGATAATGCCCTGAGGTAAAGAGAATATAAGAAATATGTTGTCTCTTAGAGTATATTATATAGTCTAGCAAAATAGTTTGAGACATCCTGCAATAAATGAATATGTTCGATTTTGTTTAACTTGGTGTTACCCAATCTTATTGTGTCATGGAACCATTTGCCACCCAACAGGGTAGCAAAATGGAGTATCATGAAATCCACTTGGGAAGCACTATTCTTAGCTTAATTTATAGGTAACTTTGTTAAATATCAGAAGATGCTGGAGTATATATAGTTGCCATGTCATTTAACAACTCGAGGAATTTACCAAGTATTAATTCTCAAGACTAAATTCTATAAACTTATTATACTGTCATAGTCACTGGTCCTACTATGTTCAAGCTACTTTGGTAGGCACTGGGATTGCAGTAGAGAATATAATCTCTCAGCAAGTCATAACAGTAGGGGAAGGGGTGACAAAGACTTAACAACTAGAGTTTTGATAAGGTTTAAAACAAATAATGCATGTACCAGTGCCTGGCAGTTGGTATATGCCCTACTGTTATTTTCTCTCCTTTCTCCTTCCCTCAGTATTGAGAACAGCACTGCATGAAGAGGTGAGCTGTAGACATTAAGAGCAGGTCTTGGTAAGAGCTTAGCACCAACTCTCAGAAGTCTGTCTATGGAAAATAAGCAGAGAGCTCAAATCAGGAGGTTGACATAATGTGGATGCTTAGTAGACTGAGGAACAAAGGTATGTGCATGGCAATGCTGTCCCAACAAGGACTGGGAGTAGCAGTTTCATGGCATGAAGGAAGCCCTGTCATCCCCATTCCCTATCCCCCAGTACTAAAAAATAATAATAATAATAATAAGATTTCTAGTAAAGGATATTAATAAGGGAAAAGAGAGAACTAATTTTGTGAAAATGTAGCAGCCAAGCCAGGAAAGCTAATCTTTCATTTACTGAAGGAATAGAAGATGATCGGTGTATGATTCACATGGGCTGACCTGATATGGAGACCCTGGCTACTGACTTGACACTTCATAAGAGGACTCCTATCCAAAGGCAATCAAACTCCTGCTTGGCACAGAACTCCAGGTAGGGGACCAAAGAACATCCAGAAAACTCTTAAAACCTCCAAGCCATTTTGCTGATATTGATTTGTTAAAGCATATCTACTGACTCTAAGCTCTGTTGACTGTCAACTTGTCAGGAGAAAAGGGAAGTCAAACTGTGTCTCTAATGAGCTCTTTTAGACTGTGAGCCTGAAGTGGGAGTGGGTTAAGGTTATAAAGGAAAAAGAGGAATAAAACCAAAACATTTTAGTCCCCCTGAAACAGCCTCTTGGGGCTGGTTTCTGCTTTTTCTCGCTGGGTGTCCCAGATGTGCACCTTCATGCGTGCACACAGGCACATGAGAGCATCACACACACATTATGAAACCACAGGAGCCTGCTGCTTCTCCTTTAGCTACACCCCCATGGAAAACTTCAGGCAAGTTATCCTAACTGCCCTAGATACAGTGTCCCATGATGGGTTATATGGTGACTTAGTCATGTGGAGAATTATTTTTTAACCTATAGATTGTTGGCAAATTATTCTTCTTCTAATAAAGTAGGGGACAAGGCAGATCTTTCCACATACCTACCATATTTTCTTTTCTTTAAGACATGTTACCATAGCAAAAAAAGAGGTCAGCAAAAAACTTTTTGTTTGCTAGGTTTGCTAGGTTTGCAAAAGATATATGATTTGACATGGATACCTTTATATTATTCTCTCTCTCTCTTCTAGTTGCTGTATGTCTAGCTTAGGTTAGGGAGAGGGGGTCTAGTTGCTACCGCCAACTCCCTAAATCCCTCTGCTTTGAGTGTCTACTCAGGCATCGCCTCTTCATTAATGCATCTGTTTTAAAAATTCTCTTCCCCTTTTCCTTACTCTCAAATGCTCATTTCTTTGGTAAGGTGTTATAGAGAAATATGGTTTATTAAAATAGTTTGTGTTAAGGTGTGAATGACTCATAATTCACTTGATGCACCAATGGCTGTTGCATCTTAATGAACACCTTTCTGGCAATGATAGTGGAAGTACAGTACTTCATATGAGAAAGAAGAAAGAACCTGCCTTGAATTTTCTAAACTTCATTATGTAATCGAAGTGTTCATTTTTAGTCTAGGTCTTCATAGCTGTTACGAAATTTGAGGTAACTTTAAAGGAAAGGAGAGAAGGACAAAATTTTGGTCTAGAATGATCTATATAATTGCTTCATGTCTGCTTTATTTGGGCTTCTCATAACCGGCTTTACCAAGAAAAACTTCTGCAAGAAGCAAACATTAACAATTCCAACAGAGCAGTAAAACTCTAAGAAGTATAGCTAATGGAGAAGCCATACAGAAATAATGAGCTATGAGTTTCAATTGTTGTCAAGCTGATGCTGCATCCTTATGACAGAAACACTAATCAAGTTTAGAACATCCGGTTCATTTCCAATTTTTTTCTTAAGTAACCAAATTAGTCACCCATACAATATTAAATCTCTTGTTCATTATCCATAAAATGTTTTGCTTTATTTTTGGATAGAAGTTGCTGAAATTAAACAGAGAGTGACACATAAAGCTATAACTAGTTTTCCTGTGAATGGATGCCTCAGTATGGCATATATTTTTTCCTTTCTGAAATGCAGTTGGCTTCACACACATCATAATTCCTGCAGGGAATTCAATTTTGATACTCAAAACAGAAACATTCCTGCAAGTTTCATTGTCCTGTATTATCTAGAGTAATTCTCATTTTCCCAAAAGTTCAGCCACTTTGCTAGAAAAGGGGCCAATCCCCCTGAATTGGTTATCCCTCCATTAATTTAACCATGAGTGTGTATGTGTGGGTTGGATATTTAACAGAGGATCAGACATAGAGCTGGGTCAGAGTCAGGACTGTGACTCCACATCACTGAATCAGGATCTGATTCTTTGGGATATCACAGAGCATAGTGGAGATTAAAGGAAAGGAGAAGTGAAGTGGATGGCAGAGTAGGAAAATGTTTTTGTAATCGGCTTGAGAAAGATGAAGAAAGCTTACAAATCAACCTGTGCTGCAAATAGAGGGCAGGAGGCTGACCTGGTTAGTGCAAGGGATATAGTCAAGAAAGGGTGCTTTTCTGCAAAGCTGTGTGCTGGTGAGACCATCTTGGAGAAAGGGCCAGGAAACCCTGCACATCTGATAGTGAGGCAAGATTGCTGCTCAGAGTTGATGCTTATTGCTCCTTTGCAAGTAATATAAGCCAATGAAAGGTATCAACTTCCATTGTGTATCTATGATGGTTTTCCAAATGACTCTCTCTCTGAGGCTGTGCTTCTGAGAAAAGGAATGGTTAGTCAGCAAGAGAATTTCATACAAGCTGTTGTCCCAGGTAGCATACCAACTACTTGGAGAAGAGCTATTTGTTGACTTTAATGCTCATATCTGCCATATTTAGTGTCTCTCTTCACAGCATAGGATACTGTGCTGCTCTTGTCCTCTTTGTTTGTTTGTTCTTCATTTTTCATGTCCCTACCAGATACAGACTTTCTTTAGTTACATTAAGCTTACCACTTAAGCTATAGCCGAGTAGCTGTGTCTATCCATTTAGGAAATGCTGTGACTCTTCCAGGTACTAGGAATTTACTTTGGAGAAATGGCAACAAGATTTAATTTATCTCCAAGGGTTTGAAAAGCACCTACTTTTATCACCAGATGTTGCTTTCAGCAGCCCAAATCCTCTAGCTGCTAAACTATGTTATAGACACTCAGATTTCCAGTACACTCAGAGTGGCCAAATCTATTGACAGACTTCAGAGTGCTCCATTTTGGACCCAGAAGTTTAATGAGCAACATCACACACTGCCCACTGACCTCATAAAAGCATCCAATATCATTAGGCTTTCATTTGGCAGCCCCTCCACAGGGCTGATTGCCATGAGAAGCTCAGAGAGAACCTCAGGCTATTAGATTATGCTGGAAAATGCATCTACAACTGGTAACGCCATAAAATTGTGCTAACCACAGCTGGGCCCCACTGAACTTTAGTATCCTTTTTATTCATCTCCAGTTGGCTTCTCAACATACCTTTGGCAAAGGGGTTTCACTATTTCCAATGCTAAAGTCCTCTCAATCACCACAGATGAAAATTTACTGGTCCTTCGAGAAGACCTTGGTAGGCCTTTCTATACACCTTTTCTACTTCAAAATGATCTTCTTGTCCATTTTATCTATCCTTCCTTCAATCCTTCTTTTCTCTACCCTCCTTGGTTTTTTTGCTCTTTCCTTCCATTTTTATGTAAATTTAATAAGCACTTACTCTGTGGTTTATTAATTCAGGGTTTATAATCTAATGCAGAGATCCCCTTCTGTCTCAAAGTAAATGTCCCTCTTCCTAAAATGACAATTAAAGAACTAAATCAAGTGTAATTTCTTCTGAGAAGTGTTCTCTGAACTTTCTGGGCTGACTCGCATTCTCCCTTTCTGTGCACTAAGACTCTAAGCAAACTCAACTGTAATTACCACTCACTGTTACACTGTTGGCTCCACTCACTTGTGATCTCTTTGAAGAGACTAGCTGGCTGACTTTGGTTATTGTTATGCTTTTTATAGCATCAGGCACAGAGCAAGTTCTCAATAAGAATGTGTCGGATCACTAAAACACACACACACAAGCAAGCAAAAATTATTTCTGATCCTTCTGTATGCTTTGTTCGTGAGCAAATTATTCCCTTTCTTTACCTGGAACACACCCCATCTTCCTACCATCTTTTTTTTTTTTTAAGCTTAATATGTGTGTAATCTTCCCCTCAATTAAAAAAAGACATCTTCCCAATCTTCCTAATAACTGAAAATATCCTTCATCACTTGGGAGAATAATTCCTGTTTGTTCTCCCCACTTTATCACCTCTAATTCATCATTCTACTCCAGTGTCTTCTCAAACTCGAATTCCCAGGTAGGCATCATTGACATCTCCTGTAAACATGTTACAGATGCAAATGCAACTTCTTGATCTCTATCTAGTAGCTAGAAGATCAGAAATTGTAGGGTAGGATCCAACCATCTATATATTTTTTAAAGATTTTATTTATTTATTTGATGGCTAGAGAAGGAACACAAGCAAGGTGAGTGGGAGACGGGGAAGGGAGGCTTCCCACTGAAACGGGAGCCTGATGTGGGGCTCAATCCCAGGACTCTGGGATCATGACCTGAGCTGAAGGCAGACACAATGACTGAGCCACCCAGATGCCCCCAACCATCCATATTTTAATAAGTTCTCCTAGTGATACCAAAGCATGCTAATGTTTGAGAACCACTGTTTTTTATTTTTTCCCCCATATGATTGAAGACTTTGATTTTGTTGTCAAATTAAATGCAACACTTTAGTTTCTTTCCTAAAGGTTATTTAAAAAACATTTATAGAGTTCAATAATACATCACACACTATAAACAATGCCATCCACCTAAAATAATACTTAGAAGAAAATTTATACCATTAATTGAAATTATTAAGAGATTGCTTCTTATTTTTCTCTGTAAGTATTTGGAGTGTCTTTGTTTCTAAATATTTGAAGGAAGTTTTTATTGGTTTCTGATTTTATATCATTGTGATCAGAAAACAACATCTATATGAATATCCTTTGTTATTTTTTGGTTATTTTCTTTGTGACCTAGTAAATGATCATTTTTCTTTTTGTGCTTGAAAAGAATATGTATTCTATAAATTGTTGGTTATAATTATCTATCTATGCTGTATTAGGGTTGACAGTAGGGTTTTTAAATCTGCTATAGCCCTACTAGATTGTTAGGTTGTTGTCACATGGAAATTAATATTACTGACAATAATATTAATTGTGTTTGTTAATTTCTATCTCAAAATCTGTTACTGTTTACTTTGTGTAGTTTGATACTATGTTATTATGTACATGATGTTTTAGACTTCTTTATATTTTATTGGTACATTGTTTTTAGTATTTAGTCCCCCTCTTTATCTGTAAATAGTGTTTGCCTTACTATTATTAATATAGCTAAGTTGTTAGATCTTTTTCCACCTTTTATTGTGTGTGTATGCTTTAGAAGAAATTAGTAGTGTGAATTCAGTCAAGTGCTTAACATAAAAAAGCATTCTAATTTTAAAAAAGTAGTTTCTTTTGGGTAGAGGTGATATAAAGGGGGGGGGAGGCATCATTATTGCAAGATGAATAAAAGTTAAAAATAGTAAGGAAAGATGTGGCACCTGCATGGCTCAGTCCGTTAAGCCACTGACTCCTGAGAGAGAGAACATGCAAGAGCACGGGAGCACATGAGTGGAGAGCAGAGGGGGATGGGAGAAAGAATCTTAAGCAGGTTACATGCTTGGGGTGGAGCCCGTTGTGGGGTTGGATCCCCCCCACTCTGAGATCATGTGTGTGCATGTTTTCTTTCTCTTAAAAAAAAAAAAACAAGTAAGGGAAGAAATGGGCATGCTAAAAATCAAAGTACTAAAATAGAAAAGAGCCTTGAAATGATTAAAGTAAAGGCAGAGGAAAAAGACAAAGAGATTAATAGAAATAGACTATAAAAACTGTCAGGACAAAGAACTGTATCCCTAGCTCCTGGCATTTTAACTACAAAGAACATTGAAGATTGCCCCTTGGTTGTGGTGAGAGGGTCCCCAGTGACTGTAGCTGTTTCTCTGGAGCAGGGTAGGGTGAACCCCAGAATGGAAAAAAGTCACAGAAGAATGAGCAAAGTAAAGACAAGTACAGGCAACTTTCATGAGCTGTTGCACTTGCAAAATAATAATGATCCAAAAAAATGTTTAAATCAGTCAGTCATAAAAATTAACTCACTTTAAGGGAAAACACAAGTGTAGTTTGCAGGAAGAAAGTGGAATGACATGGGAGGAGAGAACCTTGAGAGCAACTATTACTCCTAGTCAATCTTTTATTGATTGACAGAGGACATGGAAAGTTATAATCAATGTATAAGAACTTGGAAATGTAGACAGTATGCATGTAAGTTTCTTTAAAAGAAAAATTGACAAAATTCAAGCAACTTAAATGGCCATGGTAAAAGTGCTATCTTAACTACAGAAGATAAGAAGCCACACCTTCAAGTATCCAAACAATTTTAAATGTCCAAATAAATTTATATTTAGCAAGGTTTTCCTTAAATATATAAAAACAACACACAGACAAGGCCAATAACACAAAAATCAGAGTATGCCACAACTGATCTATTTCTATAATGTCTATATTATAATGAACTGGGAAAAATATAAGCCAAAATAAATGACTGAGGAATGAAAAAGCTATGGCAAACAAACAGGCAGTGAGTATTTCATCCCCTGAAATACTGAAATAAGATTAAAACCATCTGGTAATTATACTTACAGGGAAGAAAGCGAATGTTCTGAACTCTAACAGGGTTAATTTTTTTTTCTTTTTACTTTAAAAAACATGGATCTCAGAGGATGGAAGAGGTAAAAAATCTTATGGTGACTATTTTTTCAAGTTCTGAATTAGGGAGAAAATTGCTGTATGTAAAATTTAAATATGTAGTTAATGTGAAATCATTGTAAATGGAAACTACTAATGCTTTATAATATTTTTCTAATCATAGAGGTATTTTATAAATCAATATTTCTTCATTAAATGTTTATCTTATCTTTATCCATTTTTTAAAATTCACCTTTTTTTATTTTCAAATTTGAAGATATATATGAAGTGATATAATTTTATTGGTTTATAAAATTATTTCTAAATACCTATTAAGCTACTTATGAATACTTATAAATCTTTCTGTATATACCCATAACAAGATTTTTGAAATATTAATAATAATTTGTGCTAGATTATAGTATTTTTACCCTCTCTTTTTCTTTTTCTGTACTTTTCAATACTGTTGAGATTTTGTTGTTGTTAATAAGGAACAGGAGTCAGCTCTATAAAATTACAGTATCTTAATTTTTGCAAAATATAATACATTTATTATAAAATAAGTTTTGAAAACACAAAGAAAAGAATACAGGTCTTTTGTATTCAACCAACCTGTACCCAATTTACTGTCAGGTGACTCCCAAAGTCACAGGCAAGCCTGTCAAACCCATTTCATCTCTCCTGGTTCTAAAGTGTGTCAGTCGGCTTTGAGTTGGTAAAATTAGAATATACATACTGAAATGACTGCACAGCTACAAACTCTATACAATGCATTTCTTTAAAACAAAATGAGGCTGTCATTGACACAAGTCAGATATTCACAAGATGAGCTCACCCTGGCAGAGAAGATAGAAGATGATGTAAGTTTCTGATCCAGTGCACTTGGGGTGATGGTAAGGAAGTCAGTGGGTGTCATTAAGCAATAGAAAATGCAGGATTGGATGGGAGCTCAGGGCTGGCACTATTTAGGGAATATGAGAGCAGTGGACTCACCGCTAAGTAAGACTAAGCTGCCCAAGTGGTTTGTAGGAGTCAAGCCAGATGCAGAGAGTCTCCAGGAGCCACCAGCATGGGCAGGTATCACAGGAATATCATTATTTCCGGTTAGCAGCTTCTCTTCCACAGTCATTGAAGGGTAGCACTGTATATACACACTTGATGTATATCACATCAAGACTGTCATTTGCAGTCTTTCAGACGACATTGAATACTGTGTATAATTAACACATATAAATTAACACCAGTGGAAAGCAACTGTATTTCTACCAGAAATCTTAAATGTTAGGTTATTCTTTCACTTGCTGCGGTATGTATACTGGCTTTAATGCTTCTTTCAAGCTCTGTAAATCCGTTTGAGGATAATCAAAGAAGAAAGCATGAGTGTATATTTCATTCCATTGAATACATGTATATAAAGGTCTCAGGCATTCTTGGTGTTGACTGAAAGTTGCATATTTACCAGGAAATCAGAATGTTAGAATCAGAAATGGTGAAGCAAAACGTTTTCCAGGTGATCTTTTGATCGACCAGAATGTTATTTAAAAAATAATTACTAAGGGGCGCCTGGGTGGCTCAGTGGGTTAAGCCGCTGCCTTCGGCTCAGGTCATGATCTCAGGGTCCTGGGATCGAGTCCCACATCGGGCTCTCTGCTCAGCAAGAAGCCTGCTTCCCTCTCTCTCTCTCTCTCTCTGCCTTCCTCTCCGTCTACTTGTGATCTCTCTCTGTCAAATAAATAAATAAAATCTTTAAAAAAAATAATTACTAAATAATCCAGTGGTATCTGTTTGCATTTTTTTCTTTCATCACTTCAACTTCACATTTTGCCATACTTCATGGTACTTAGTAATTTGGGCTCCAAAAATAATAGCAGAAAATGACACTACCATTTGGTGGAGCAAACATGGACATTAAGACAAAAATAAATAAAATCAGGTGAGATTCAAATACCAGGTCTACTATTTAACGGCTGTGTGACCTTAGGAAAGAAGCTCACCTTTCCCATTATAGTTTCCTATGTTGCAACATGGGATCATGCCCATCACACACAGGGGTTGTGAGGATGATATGTGTGCAGAGAACTTAGAATATAGTAAGGGCTTAAAAAATGACAGCTACAGTTGCAATAGGTGGCAGAAAAATTATATTTTGAAAGTTTTGCCCCTTGAAGGGATGCACAATTTGACATTCCAAAATCCTTATAAATTTTAGCATTTTTTTATTATCATCCTCATTTCATTAGCAGATGTACTGTCATTGGCACATGCTGCTATTTCTTAGGTAGGAACATTTGCTTTCAGCTTATTTGGCTGACATTCTCAGTTATATCCTAACTAACTATGATCTCACATTCTGTCCCTGAAGTACTGAGCACTCAAAAGCACACTCATTTTTTCTTTTTGCATGAAACAGACATGAGTATGATTACACAGTTGTTGATGACATAAAACAGTCATCAATATGGTTTACTCATCTAATCCAAATAAGTTATGTATCCTGGATCAGATTCAACTAGATAAATCTTCCTTTCAAGCCCAAATCCTTAAAACAATTTGGATAAATCCTTAAAATGGATTGGACCGTGTGTTCTTCCTGCTTGCAATTTCTCCTCCACTGTAACTCAGCTTATACCTTGAACACCATTGCTTCCATTCCATATCTTAAAAAATTTAAAAATACCCATGTGTGAAGCAATGTGTTAAATGATTTATATACATTAACATATTCAATCCTCACAACAATCTTGCAAGGTTAGTATGTCTATTTTCAAGTGAAAAAAATGAGGTTCAAAAGGTTTATATGATTTGTCAGATATAAACAGCCAGAAACCAGCAGAGATAGACTTTAAGTTCATGTTTTCCTGACTCCTAGCCCCAGAGGTTTTATACTACACAACACAGCAATATGGTCACTAAAACAATGTTTTTCCCCCACGTTAATTTTCCAATCATATACCCAGACTCATTGCCTAAGAGGAAAATGTCACATGTTTAGATTGTTTATGATCTTAGTTCAAACTTTGGTTCAGTTTAATTAAATTACCTATGCTGTCAAAGAAGGCAACCCGCCTTCTGGCAAGCCTGTGTCCCTCACTCTAGTTAAGCACCTGATGTTCTGAACCCACTCTGGAAAGAAATATGTAAATCAAATCTATCTCAAGCCAAGATAACTCAGATGATTTCACAGGGAGAAGTAAAGACCTATAGAAAATGTTAGTGGATAATTAAGGATATCTTTAGAACACTCTATAGTTCCTTATTTTATTTCCTCGTTTTTCTTCTTAAGGTGAGTACTTCCAATGTTTTTTGATCTTCAATAGCTAGGCCATTTTCTTGATATGGAACATGATGCAAAATAGAAAACACAATCTTTGGGTCTGATAACTTTTGATTCATTTCAAATTTTCGTTGTACTTACATAGTAGAGGCGTATGCTAGGTTTGGTGGAGTGTGTGGTTAAATTAAATAGTTCCTTTTATTTAAAGAGTGAGAGCTAAAGACAATGCCATTATTTAGACAAACAGTTTTCAACTATGGACATGCTTGCTTGGTGCTAGATGCTGCTTTAAGCCACAGTGAAACAGCTGAAAATGAGAGATGGCATCCAAAAGTGAATTGGCCATACAGACATAGACTCACTTCTCGTCAACCCCCAGTTGGGTACCACATTCATTCCAATTATGAATTTCAATTTTGGAATTTCATAAGTTGACTTCATCAGAGCAATTGATGATTGGATTCAAGTGTACTTATGTAAACTGAATTTACTTGACTCATATGTCTAAATTACACTTCAGGGTGACTTTTATAATTGAGGTGTTTTTTTTTTTTCCTTTCCTATGACTGAAATATTTGTTCCACATTCAAGGCCCTTCCTTTTTTAAGTCAGAGCCTCTGAAAATTGAGTTCATAATCAAAATTTTGAAGCATCAAAAAATGGATAGTCTCTGGGTTATATTTATTGGATCTATGGTAAACTTTGTTGAAAAAGTTTGCTCCACAAAAAGATATACCACCATAGGGCTCAGAATATGTAGGCCAGAAAAATCCCCTGTATTTTTATAAATAATTACCTCTGTAATGATAACACTGCTTAAGAACCATTTTACTCATTTCCTTTTTCCTTTTTTTTTCTTTGCAGGTGACTTCTTTTTTTTTTTAATTTTTTATTTCTTTTCAGCGTAACAGTATTCATTGTTTTTGCACCGCACCCAGTGCTCCATGCAATCCGTGCCCTCTCTAATACCCACCACCTGGTTCCCCCAACCTCCCACCCCCCACCCCTTCAAAACCCTCAGATTGTTTTTCAGTCCATAGTCTCCCATGGTTCACCTCTGCAACTGACTGGCTCTCACTCCCCGTGAGAGGAGTCTGTGGGTGTTCACACAGTTGCCCTGATGGAAAGGGGTGCCAGTGTGGGTGGGTGTCCACTGGGAGGCTGCCTCTGGCTCTCTCTTGTTCCCACTGAGAGATCCCGGCTTGTTCTACAGCAGGTCCTCTCATTCTGCATCCTCCAAGGGAGCTCTTACTTTGTGAGATTGACTCTTGAAATTTTGCCATGAAGTATAGAGTGAAAATACGAAAGGAAGCAGGTCCCTGAAAGTGCATGAGAGCCAGGGCTGGGGGAAGTTTTTCAGGGACATCGAGGAAAGCGGCCCAGGTAAAACCATTCTCCCAGTAAGAACTCCTTACTTGGGCATGTAGCATGTATTGGCTTTATTTGAAGGCAAAAGCAATTGGATTTTTAAAAGTCTATCAAACAGAATTATTTTTGTTATTATGAAATTATGCATCTTTTCTATGAAGAAACACAAACAGAGCACATACATTTGAAATTCCATTTGATTTCATAGATTTAACAAAATTAAATATTAATCCTCTATTCCTTTTTAGCCTGATACTACCTTATCATTGCACTTGTCTGGTATAACCCACTTTTTCAGTGTACTTAATGCATAGTTTTGTTGTTATATATTATTGCAAAATGCATATGTTGTTTACATACTTTTTAATTTATATAATATTATATTTAGATAGCACATAATTTCTATGATGTTTTCATTAATCACTTAGATTTTAAGGTTCATCTATATCCCTATAATGCTTTCATTAGTGACACTAATGTAAAGCTGTAAAACAAAACAAAACAACAACCTCCAAATATTTACTTGTCCACTCTCCTGGTTCTAGCCACACAAGTGCTCCCAATTCTCTGACACTATACATAATACTGCTATTAACATTTTTGTATATATTCCTTTATGGACCTAGGTGAAAACTTCCTTGATGTATATATACAAGGATATATTTGAGATACATACCTAGAAGTGGAATTGTCAAATCAAAACATATGCATATATTTAATGTAATTCTCAGTACCCACTGCAAACAGTGGGCTTTCAACATCTTTATAATTTTTGTCAGATTAATGGGTTAGAACCTAGAGTGTCAATAGGTATTTTAATTCTAGACGGTGTTATTTTAACTATCTTGGGAATTTTTAACTGAACAATGCAGGTTATGGTTTTATAAGGACCACAATTCTATAACTCCGATTAAGGTTAAGCAAATAAAGACTATTCTAGTCAAGAGAAAGGCTGAAGTCTACATTTAACTAGTTTTGGTTAGGAAGATAAAGAGGCGGCAAAAGTCAAAGAACTCGTGGAGGCAGTTGAGAGCTTAACATGGTGGTTCTCAAACGTCTAGTGACCAATACACTATCTTATAATAAATGTTTCATAGTGCCCCTTTACTATTTGTAAGTGGAACTTATAGATAATGTAACTTACTAACATAATAGTTTTAAACTATTGCTGTAAGACTACCATAAAAGAGAAACAAAAGGAAAGTAATTTATAATGAAATAGTATGCTTTCAAATTGCAAATGACCAGAAAGCCCTAGTAAAGAAGACATAAAGGAATAAATGATCGCATCTGTACACAGAATGATAATGAAACGACTGCTGTAGAAGCTGCCTGAAACAGGTGTATTTTATTAGCAATTCAAATAGTACAGCTTTGCTCATGATGTGCTTTTCCAAAACAGTGAACAATTCCTGGCAGCATTCTTAACAAAAAAAATATAAATAAATAAAAGGAAAATCTTTCCTCAATTTACAGGTTAGTTGCATCCTTGAAAAAAAATTAGAAATATTAAAAGCATGAAACCAAAACCCTATGTTTTCTAAATGTAAAATGGATTTAGCTTCTAGGCTCAAAAACTTTTGAATGAGTTTTTCTTCCTGTATGAGCACCCATTCAGATATTTGAAAATGATGCAGAATGCAGGGTAATTCATTTTGGGGGATATTTCCATGCTCTACTATGTTTGTCTCTGCCCATTAAACCACCAGCAACACCTCTCGATAAACCAAAACATCCCCCAGACATGGAAAACTATTGGTTTGGCTAAGTGATCCTTGAAATCAAATCTAAACATGTCATTACTGTTTTCCGTGTGGTTAAATCTTCTTAACCTTGGAAGTCACTAACCAGTTATGTTCAAGTTGAGCAACAACTCAACCAATATTAATTTATTAGTCTGAATAACTCACATACAGAAAACCATGATGTGTGTATGAGAATAAACAACTAAACTTGATAAAGTCAGGGTCAACATCTCTCTCATCATGTAGGTTAGAAGCAATATTTGCCAAGAATAGGGAATATAACTTGCTGATCTTTTCAAGTTTGGTTTCTAATCTGATTCTCTCAGTAGGATATAAAATCAATCAAGTTACATATCCTCTGTAAGCCTCTGACCTAACTTGATAGACCGGGTTGTTGAGATTTGATACACTACATTGTTGTTTAGTACAAACAAAATAATTTATGCACTACCATGCCCCAGAGCAGACAGCCAATAAAGGTCACTGTACTTACAATGATGGATAATTATTTCTGCAAATGGACTTCATGTCATTGACTGTAGGGATTGTGCCTGCATGGCTTCATTTCAGTAAGTACACAATAAGTTCTGTGGATTGATCCACTTCTAACTAATTAAAGACAGATTAATTTAAAATCTGTTTTAGAAGCTCTACTTTGTATTAATACAAAAGAGAAAAAGATTATCAAGAGGAAATATTAGGAAGAAAGAGGTCCGGTGAAACTTTTTGAACATTGGGGTTAGGTCTTTGCTCCCTGATTCACTCTGCAGTGTTTCATGAGTCTTTGGAAGGCCGAGCAGCTTGAGTTTCACATCAGATGTCTAACACCTCTAGAAACACTGCACAAGAAGGATGACATTCTGACCGTTGCTCTTCATTCTCTAAATTGTCCATTGTGTATGTGTGTGTGTGTGTGTGTGTGTGTGTGCGTGTGCATGTGTACATTTAAAGTGCATCTATCTACTTACCTTTATGATGAGCTTTAGATTTTTAATGTATTTTGGTCTCTTAACTTCCTTTTGTGGATTCTGTTATAGTGTGCTATTTAAAAATTGATTTTTTTCAAGTAATCACTCCATCTGTCATATTTCATGTATCATATGGAGTTGGTCCTAAGGTTTCATCTTCCAAAACTCCTTTTGAGAGAACACTCTTACACAGGAACTACATTTTAATATTTACCTACAATGCCATTTAAACAATTCATACAATTTAGAGAAACAGGAACAGCTCCAGCAAGCACACAGACTCTTCCCCATTAGTCTACAATCCGTTGATGGAATGCAGTATCCTAAAGAGAGTGGCTTGCATCCAACTTCTCCTTTGGGAACTAAGGACAATAGCAAGTTTTGTAAAGCACTTATGTAGTGGTTGGAGATCCTGAGATAAAAAATGTGGAAGAGAAAAGCATTGTAAGTGGAGTACGGTGGCTTTTATCTTTTAAAAGTACAGTACAACCTTTGCTTTCTGCATCTCTTCAGCCAGGCACAATGGGATAGGGGGAGAGTGTGGGAGAGCATGGGCACACATGTGTAAGGAAGGGAGATGGGCACAGGAGATGAAAAGAGAAGTGGAGGCTCAAAAGCACCTTTCCAGACTACAAAACAAGAAGCTTCTTACCGGCACACAAATTTACAAATGAATTTGATGCTCTTTTATCTTGCTGTGGCTTTTCAACAGTTGAAAGTGTTTAGGGGCAGACACAGCTATCTGCATCGAGACTGTTTGGTTTCACAGAACACTGCATTCAAAACCTGCCCAAGAGCGGGAGTTCAGATGATCTTCTGCCTTCACCTGGAGCAGAAAATAACCCAGTCTCACATCTCCACTGCTGCAAAAGTGTGTGACTAATTATGGGACAGAGTTTCTGAGGTGAGGCCACATGTAGCTGAAAATGTAGAGAAACAGGATATTAAGAGCCTGAAATTTGGATAAAGATGCCAATATTACCAAAGAAATGCACTGCAATTAGACCAGATTGGTCATGAGGATAAAGAATAAAAATGGAATGTACTTCTGAACTGGTAAATGGAAATGTCAAATTTCGAGAAATCAAGTTAGGCAAATCTTGAGACAAGCAAGTTTCAACAGATCTACTGAAATCATAAAGACCAGGAGGATCAGTCAAAAGAGAACAAAAAGAGGAAAATCAAATTTTTACTCCCTGCACATGGCTAGACCCTGTGCTAAGGACTTTTTTTTTTTTTTAATGTTAGTGGTTTTCAAAACGTGGCCACATGGGCATTGCCTGGGTTCTTTGCATAAATGCAAATTCTCAGGTTTCACCCCACTCCTGGGCTCAGAATTTCTAGGGCAAGCCAGGACATTTCTGCTTTAACAAATCTTCAGGACATTCTGATGTGCCTCTAATTTGAGACACTCAGTGTTAATTTATGTAATCTTCACAACAGCTATGCAGGCTGAGTATTGTTTAGATTGACTTTTAAGATAAGGAAGCAACTCAGTGAGACTAGGGAACATGTAAAATGTTAACATCAGGGCTAATATTCACACCAAGATCTGTCTTACTTTAGAACCTGCTTCCTGTCTGATAATCTCCACACTGCCTCCCAATAGGCACTATAAATATCTGGTATGGATGTAAGGGGAGGAGAGCTATTGTATAATAAACCAAATGCATGAGGGCTCAGTGAAGAAGTAGTAGGAGTTAAGCAAATAATGGAAAAGTTTGAGACTGCAAGGGTGGAATTGGTTACCCATAGCAAAAGATTAGAACACACTACTCACAACAAACAGCTGAATACTGAGCTCCAAACCCTTCCAAACCAGTATCCCTCTGGCCAGAGTACTGATTTTCAGTGTACCCTGGACCAGCAGTATCACTTAAGAACTTGTTACAAATTCAAACTCTGGTCCCAAGAAAGAGGGTCACATGGAGCAGAGCAGCCGTTATCTTAGCAAACTCTCCAGGAGATCAAGATGCCTGCTGAAGTTAAACTATTGAACTAGAGACAAAATTGGGCTCTGAGGGAGGACAGGAGAGAGGTCATTAAGGAGGTAATTAGTAATTCAGTGGATTGGATGAGTGAGGGAAGTGCAGGGAGCAAGCCAGTCTGAAACATGGGGATACAGATAAGAAAAATGAGGTGCCTACAGAAAAATAAGATAGGCCTAGGGAAAAGAGTTGGGGGTACATCAGTTTTCTTTTCCTCTAGCATTTTCTTTCTGCTTGATTAATGCAAACTACATGTCAAAAGATAATTTATTCACTGTTAGTGAAGCAGTTAATGGTGTTGTAATTTTGTTCTGAATAAGATATTATACACTTATTATTTTACATATTTAACAGAGCTTGAAATTAACACTGTCATCAGACCGAGACTCATAGACGTTGCTCTGGTTCTGGGAGGAAATGTCCTTTTGCAGAGGGAGTATCCTCATGCTCCTCTATCAGTGGGGATGCTCCCAGAGTAGCTGCATGATAGACTCAGAAACAATTAGGTTCCTAAAGTCATTATCATTTTTGTTATTAGTGCTTGTTGTCAAGTCCGTAATGATCATTTTTCAGTTTATGAGTTTATTTTAATGGTTAGTGAGGTTAGTTTTAGGAAAAGGAACACATCTGAATGACCTAGCTCATTATGGAGTAAAACAAGCATAAGTACGCCACCTTGGATCCTTTTCTATATACTCAAGTAAGACTACTTCCCCCCAACACAGACCCTAGCCACACTTTGTCATTTAAGAGTTGATATAAAATCAAAAGCCAATAAGCTTTGGCACCAGGAGAATATAGATCTTTAGTGCATTAAACAAGTCGACTCTCCTGAAGAAGTTTCCTGACCCTTGGAGACTCTCTTATCTCAGATGTACATCAGAAACAATGAACCCTAACATAACCATTTCTTGTGGGAGCCAAACATGATAACAAATATAAACAGAATGGAACAAAGTAATTGCTGGCTTTTATGGAGCAACCTATTCTAATATACACTTGCTCAGTATTTTTTTAATTTTTACCCTCGACCTTCTCATATTCACTGTAATAATTTTAATATCAAAAGGGATAGAAATGATACCACAGCAATCCAGACACAGAGCCCAATGTGGCCTACAGATAGCATTAAGTTTGTATGAATACATGCTTTGTGTGTGTGTTAATTTTTATGTGAGTTATACATGTAAGTCTGGAATATAATTCTATTTGTTTTTATTAAAATATATTTTTAAATTACTTAATCTAAGTAAATAAGTAATTAGAGATATGCTACCTGTACCCCTGGCTTCAGATACAATGAATGGTAACAAAAACTGATCAAGGAGTAGAGTGTGTCTTTCTTTCCAGGGTCTTGGTGAAAGGCTTCCCTTTCACTATCTTGTTCAATAATCACAATGATTTCGTGGTGAATTCCACTGTTATTCCCACTTTATAATTAAAGGCAATGAACACTCAGAGGTTAAGTAAACTTCCTAAGATTGCAAATGTTGAAAGAGGTCAGAATTTGAACCCAGGTGGTCAGCCTACAGACATCAGGCTCTATTTCACATCCCAAGGGAGGTTTTATCCTCCTTTGATTTTTCTCCTCATCTCTACATATTTCTGAGTTCTACTTAGAACTCATTTGTTTTTCTAGTCTCTATTTCATTTAATTCTGTACTATTTTTTGTCATTACGTCCTTCTTCTACCTTTGGTCTTAGTTTGTTCTTCTTTTTCCCCCTTAAAATATTTCAGTCTTGAGGCACCTGGGTGGCTCAGTGGGTTAAAGCCTCTGCCTTCAGCTCAGGTCGTGATCCCAGGGTCCTGGGATCGAGCCCCGTATCGGGCTTTCTGCTCAGTGGGGAGCCTGCTTCCTCCTCTCTCTCTCTCTCTCTCTCTCTCTGCCTGCCTCTCCACCTACTTGTGATCTCTCTCTCTCTGTCAAATAAATAAAATCTTTAAAAAAAAATATTTCAGTCTTGCAAATATCAATTTTCTTTTTTTTTCTATTATGTCATGTTACTCACCATACAATACATCATTAGTTTTTGATGTAGTGTTCCATGAGTCATTGTTTGCATATAATACCCAGTGCTCCATGCAATACATGCCCTCCTTAATACCCATCACCAGGCTCACCCATCCCCGAAACCCCCTCCCTCCCTTCTAAAACCTTCAGTTTGTTTCCCAAAGTCTATAGTCTCTCATGACTTGTCTCCCCCTCCAATTTCCCTCCCTTCATTTTTCCCTTCTCCTAATGTCTTCCATGCTATTCCTTACATTCCACAAGTAAGTGAAACCATATGATAATTGACTCCCTCTGCTTGACTTATTTCACTTAGAATAATCTCCTTCAGTTCCATCCATGTTGATGCAAAAGTTTGGGTATTCATCATTTCTGACGGCTGAGTAATATTCCATTGTATGTATGGATCACATCTTCTTTATCCATTCATCTGTTGAAGGGCATCTCGGCTTTTTCCAGTTTGGCTACAGTAGCCATTGCTGCTATGAACATTGGGGTGCATGTGGCCCTTCTCTTCACTACCTCTGTATCTTTGGGGTAAATACCCAGTAGTGCAATTCCTGGGTCATAGGGTAGCTCTATTTTTAATTTGTTGAGGAACCTACACACTGTTTTCCAAAGTGGCTGCACCAACTTGCATTCCCACCAAAAGTGTAACATGATGCCCCTTTCTCCACAACTTCTCCAACAGTTGTTGATTCTTGTCTTGTCAATTTTTGCCATTCTAACTGGTGTAAGGTGATATCTCAATGTGGTTTTGATTTGAATTTCCCTGATGGCTAATGAACATCTTTTCATGTCTGTTAGCCATTTGTATGTCTTCTTTGAAGAAGTGTCTGTTCATGTTTTCTGTCAATTTTTTGACTTGATTATCTGTTTTTTGAGTGTTGAGTTTGAGAAGTTCTTTATAGATCTTGGATATCATCCTTTTATCTGATATGTTTTTTGCAATATCTTCTCCCATTCATGGGCTGCCTCTGTTTTTGTTTTGTTTTGTTTTAAGAGTTTTATTTATTTATTTGTCAGAGAGACAGTGAGAAAGGGAACACAAGCAGGGGGAGTGGGAGAGGGAGAAGCAGGCTCCTTGGTGGAGCAGGGAGCCTGATACAGGGCTTGATCCCAAGACCCTGGGGTCATAACCTGAGCCAAAGGCAGACACCCAAGGACCCAGCCACCCAGGATGTCCCATCTCTTTGATTTGTTGCCTATTTCCTTTGCTGTACAGAAGTTTTTTTTATCTTGATGAAGTCCCAAAATTTCATTTTCACTTTTGTTTCCCTTGTCTTTGGAGACATGTCTTGAAAGAAGTTGCTGTGGCTGATGTCGAAAAGGTTACTTCCCATGTTCTCCTCTAGGATTTTGATAGATTTTTGTCTCACATTGAAGTCTGTCATCCATTTAGAGTTTAAATCTTTGTATATGGTATAAGAGAATGCTCAAGTTTCATTCTTCTGCAGGTGGCTGTCCATTTTTCCCAGCACCATTTATTGAAGGGCTGTCTTTTTTCCATTGGATATTTTTCCTTCTTTGTCAAAGATTAGTTGACCATAGAGTTGAGGGTCCATATCTGGGCTCTCTATTATGCTCCATTAATCTATGTGTCTGTTTTTGTGCAAATATCATTGGTGCTCAAAGTTTTGTAATATATGAACAGGCAAAGTGATTCACATAGCTATCTTTTTTTTTTTTTTTTCTTTTTCAACATTTCCTTAGTGATTCAGGGTCTTTTCTGGTTCCATGTGAATTTTAGGATTCTTTATTCTAGTACTTTAAAAAATGCCATTGGTATTTTGATCAGGATGGCATTGAGAGTATAGATTTCTCTAGAGGGAAGTGTAGACATTTTAGCAATGTTTAGTCTTCTGATCTATGGACATGGAATGTTTTTCCATCTTTTTGTGTCTTTATCAATTTCCTTCATAAGTGTACTGTAGTTTCTAGAGTATAGATCCTTCACCTCTTTGGTTAGGTTTATTCCAAATTATCTTATCATTTTTGGTGCTATTGTAAGGGGAATTGATTCTCTCATTTCTCTTACTACAGTTGCGTTGTTAGTGTATAGGAAAGCAACTGATTTCTGTGCATTGATTTTGTATCTTGCCACATTACTGAATTGCTGTATGAGTTCTAGTAATTTAGGGGTAGAGTGTTTTGGGTTTTCCACATAAAGTATCATGTCATCTGTGAAAAGAGAGAGTTTGACTTCTTCTTGGCCAATTTGAATGCCTTTTATTTCTTTTTGTTGTCTGATTGTCTTTCATTTTGTTGTCTGTTGTATGTTGAACAACAGTGGCAAGAGTGGGCATCCTTGTTGTGTTCCTGATCTTCAGGGAAGAGTTCTCAGCTTTTCCCCATTGAGAGTGATATTTGCTCTGGGCTTTCATAGATTTTTTTTTTATGAAATTGAAGAATTTTCCCTCTATCCCTACACTCTGAAGAGTTTTAATCAGGAAATGATGCTTATTTTGCCAAATACTTTTTCTGCATCAATTGAGAGGACCATATGGTTCTTCTTTCTCCACTTATTAATGTGTTCTACCACACTGATTGATTTGCAAATGTTGAACACACTTGTATCCCAGGAATAAATCCCACCTGCTCATGATAGATAATCCTTTTAATGTACTATTGGCTCCCATTAGCTGAGATCTTGTTGAGAATTTTGACATCCATATTCATCAGGGATATTGGTCTGAAATTCTCTTTTTTGATGGGGTCTTTGCCAGGTTTTGGGATCAAGGTAATGTTGGCCTCATAGAATGAGTCTGGAAGATTTCCTTCTGCTTCTATTTTTTGAAAAAGCTTCAGGAGAATAGGTTTATTTCTTCTTTGAATGTTTGATAGAAGCCCCCAGGGAATCCATCAGGCCCTGGACTCTTGTTCTTTGGGAGGTTTTGTCACTGCTTCAATCTCATTTATGGTTATTCGTTTATTCAGGTTGTCAATTCCTCCTGTTTCAGTTTTGGTAGTTCATAGGTTTCCAGGAAGACATCCATTTCTTCTGGGTTGCTTAATTTATTGGCATATAGTGGTTGATAATAATTTCTAGTAATTGTTTTTATTTCTTTGGTATTGGTCGTGATCTCTCCCCTTTCATAATTTTATTAATTTGGGTATTTTCTCTTTTCCTTTGGATAAGTCTGGCCAGTGGATTATTGATTTTATTAATTCTTTCAAAGAACCATCTTCTAGTTTTGCTGATCTCATATACTGTATTTCTGATTTCTAATTCATTGATCTCTGCTCTAATCTTAATAACTTCTCTTCTAATGCATGACTTAGGCTTTATTTGTTGCTTTTTCTCCAGTTCTTTTTTTTTCTTTTTTTTCTTTCTCCCCCCCCCCCCCCGGCTCCAGTTCTTTAAGATGTAAAGTTAGTTGGTGAATTTGGGATTTTTTAAATTTTTATTTATTTATTTTTTTTTTTAAGTAAGACTTGAATGCCAACATATATCCCCCTTAAGACTGCCTTTGCAGTATTCCATAGGTTTTGGACCAATGTGTTTTTGTTCTCATTGATTTCTTGAATTAAGTTCTTCTTTGATTCCTGGTTGACCCAAATATTCCTTAGCAGGGTGGTCTTTAGATTCCAATTGTTTGAATTTCTTCCAAATTTTTCTTGTGATTGAGTTCCAGTTTCAAAACATTGTGGTCTGAGAATACACAGGGGATAATCTCAACCTTTTGGTATTGGTTGAGGCCTGATTTGTGACCCAGTAATTGATCTATTCTGGAGAAAGTTCCATGTGTGTTCAAGAAGAATGAGCATTCTGTTGTTTTGGGGTGGAATGTTCTGTATATATCTACGAGATCCCTCTGTGCCAGTATGTCATTCGAAGCTCCTGTTTCTTTGTTCTTTTCCTAGTTTCTTGAGTTATAAGGTTGGGTTGTTTGTTTGAGATCTGTTTTGTTTCCTAATGTAAGCATTTATAGATTTATATTCCCTCTTAGAATAGTTTTTGCTGCATTTCATCAATTTTTTATTTTTTTTAAGATTTTATTTATTTATTTGACAGACAGAGATCACAAGTAGGCAGAGAGGCAGGCAAAGAGAGAGGAGGAAGCAGGCTCCCTGCTGTGCAGAGAGCCCGATATGGGGCTCGATCCCAGGACCCTGGGATCATGACCTGAGCCGAAGGCAGAGGCTTTAACCCACCGAGCCACCCAGGCGCCCCCATTTCATCAATTTTGATATGTTCTTTCCATCTTCATTTGTCTTAACAGTTTTTTTTTTTCTATTTCTTAAGGAGTATATTGTTTAATTTCCACATAATTTTAACTTTTTTTATTTTTAAAAAGATAAAGTTAGTAAACATTTAGCTACATCAAAGGAAAAATAGAAGGCTCAAATAAATAAAACTATAAGTGAAAGATAGCACAGAAATACAAAGGATGACAAAAGATTGCTCTGAATAATTGGACACAAACAAATCAGATAAGCTAGAAGAAATTAATGCCTTCTGAGAAACATACTGAACCTGAATCATAAAGTAAAGACCAATAACAAGTGAGGAGATTAAAATAGTAATCAAAAACTTCCTAATAAACAATGAACCAAAAGACTTGATGGCTTAACTGGTGAATTCTACTGAGCATTTATAAAAGAATTAACACCATTCTTTCCCAAAATCTATGTGTTCATAGATTGGAATAAGTAACATTGTTAAAATGCCCATACTACCCAAAGAAACCTACAGACTTAATGCAATCCTTATCAAAATTCCAATGTCACTTTTCACAAAATAGAAAAAATAATATCAGAATTGTAGAATCATAAAGTCCATGAATAGCCAAAGGGATCTTGAGCATAAAGAGCAAAACTGGAGTCATCATGCTTCCTCATTTCAAAATATACTACAAAGCTATAGTAATCAAAACAATGTGATACTGATATAGAAACTGACATTTAGTCCAATAGAACAGAAACAGGCCCATGCCTTTATGGTTAATTTGTCTTCAACAAGTTGCACACAAAGAGTAAGAATAGTCTCTTTATTAAATGGTGTTGGGAAAACAGAATATCAACACGTAGAAGAATGAAAATGACTCTTATTTTCATGCCTTATACAAAAATTGACTCAAAATGTGCTAAAGACTTACATATAAAACATAAAAATTTAAAACTATTAGAATAAAGCATTGGGGAAAACCTTTAGGACATTGGTACAGGCTGTGATTTTACAAATATGACCCTAAAGACACAGGCAACAAATACAAAAATAGACAAATAGTACTGTATCAAAACAAGACACTCCACACAGTAAAGATAATCAACAATCTATGGAATAAAGTAAAGACAATCTATGGAATGGGAGAAGATAATTTTGAACTGTACATATAATAAAAGTTACTGTCTAAAAATGGCCAACAGGGATATGAAAAACCTAAACATCATTAATCCTCAAGAAAATGCAAATCAAAAAACACAATAAGAGATCATCTCACACCTGTTAGAAACATTAAAGATAAGTATTGGCAAGGACATAGACAAAAGAGAACCCTTACAAACTGTTGGTGGGAATGTAAATTACTATAGCCCTTATGGGAAACAGTATAGAAAAATTTTTTTTAATTCCTCAGAAAAGTTAAAAGAAATGCAACTTTTATGGTTCAGCAATCCTACTTCTGGATATATATCCAGAAGAAATAAAATATCTTGAGATATAAGCATTCCCATATTCATTGCAGCATTATTCACAATAGCCAAGACATAGAAATCAACCTAAGTGTTTATCACATTTGCAATCATATGTGTGAAATATGAGAACATTATGCTAAGTGAAATAAGACAGGCATAGGAAAAAACAAACAAAGCAAACAAAAACAAACAAACAAAACCCTGCATGATCTCACTCTTATATGTAATCTTAAAGAAAAAAAAAAGCAATTTTATAGAAGAGAACAGAATGGCTTTTTTCAGGGTTTGTGTGGGGGAAATGAGAAATGGTCAAAATATACAAAGTGTCTTATGCAAGATGAATAAATTCTGTAGATTGAATTTATAGCATGATGACTATAGTTTAATTAAACTATACTGCATACTCAAAATTTACTGAGAGTAGACTTTAAAAGTTCTCACCACACACAAAAAAATAACTATGTGAAGTAATGAAAATGTTAATTAGCTTGATTATGGTAATCATTTCATGATATATGCATATATCAAAATATTTTGTAAAGTAAATATACAATTTTTGAAAGTTATATCACAGTAAAGCTGGAAAAATGGTTTTTGAAAATGTTTCCATATTCTCCATTCTCACCCCACCTGCTTTTCTTTACTCTGCAATGAATTATAAGTAAGTAAGCAGTTATAATAAGGTAATTATTTCTATAATTGAAGATGGTAAAATTTGTTGCAGAACTCATAACAAATAACTTGATAAGTAATAAATAGTAAAATCTAACACCAAGATAAATACTTCATACATAAAAAGGCCTTCAATAAATGTTTGCTGAGTTTAATAAAATCTTGTATGGATAGCAAGTTAATAAACTAATTTAGTTATCTCAGAAGAAACTACCATGTAGAGTTATTATAGTAACTGATTATAACCCAAATATATTTTTAAAATAATTTTCCAAAGTGCCTTAAATTCCTTCAGTGAATCCAAGCTGTTCATTCACTCCACCATTTATTCATTCATTTATTGAACAGACATTTTTCTGCTGCTTAACATGTTACAGAAACTACGCCAAACCCAAGAAATATAAAGGAAATCCGAACACAGTATTTGCCTTTCAGAAATCACAACTTGGTTAAACTATTGATATCATTTGTTTAATTGTTATGTTATCTGAAATGAATCAGGCTATTTATCTTTGCATTCATTCCACATAAAGTTTTTACCAATTCAGACTGACAAATAATCAAGTTAGTTAAATAAGGAGGACTTAAAGTGGGTTTGCTAGATTTAGAGAACAAAAATAGCATGCAATACATTTGAATTTCACATGTTTGTTTGTTTGTTTGTTTGTTTTTAGTGTAAGTATGTCTCATGTAATACGTGGACTGCACTTATGTAAGATATTATTTTTTGTTTATCTGGGACTCAAATGTGACTGTGTGTCCTGTATTTTATCTGATAACCCTAGTTTAGGGGCTTTTATAATCTCATTCCCTCTTCTGGTTTTAATAGAGTTGTAAAGGTATACAGAAAAAAGCACAGCCCACTGAGTCTTCTTACCACGGTGCACAAACCACAGAGTCTCAGCACCTTAAACAAAACTAATGAGGTTTTGAGACCCTTGTATGAAAGGCATTTTTCTCCAGGAAAATTATGTACCCTGTCAGACATATTTTCCACTCAGAGAGTAATAGTTTTCTCATTTAAGTCTGCCTGTCTGGGAATATTTTGAGTGCAGTGATATTTTTAATATCATATTTCACTCAAGGATTTCAAAGTACTTTAGAAATAATTACATTATTAATGCCTTTGTGACCCCTGTGAAGTAGCTAGGGGGTATGTATTATTTATAATCACATTATGGATGGAGAAACTGAGATAAAGAAAAGCTTAGTGGTTTGATCAAGGTCATGGAATGACTCACCAGTGAGTCAAGCACAGAACTTACAACTGGTAAGCAGTACGGTTCTCTGTACTTGGGAGCAGGGGCAGGGTGGGGCTGGTTTCACCAGGGATACAATTCGGTGGAGGCTTTGAAATAAAGGGGAATCATAATTATAATAAACTGGGATTATTATGTATGTTCTTTTCCTTGTCCCTGCTATCTTTCCTGCCCCATCCTGTCATATGGCAGGTGACATAGGAGATGAAGAACTTTAGGGTGTGACATGATCTGTGGTCTGGTCCTCATTCTAATCAGATGAGGTAAACATTAGAACCAAGCAAGGTCAGTTTCAGTACCAGCCTTGTCACTGTACTAGTTGTGTAACATCTAACTAGATGTGCAACCCTTAGACAGCCACCAAAGTTTTCCAGCCTCAGGGTCCTTATCTCTATTATAAAAATATTAGTATCAATTTTGACTTGTGCCATTAAGCATGCGATTCATTAAAGACGTAGCAAATTGTTAGTACATATTTCAACCAAACAGACTAAAATCGGGCATTTACATAATTTCTCCTTTTCTCTGGTTCTTGGTTACCTCAGCAGAGGAAAATGTTGACATTAGGAACAGAAGACATTAGAGGTCTTCTCTGGCTTTAAGATGATATAATTTTATGGACTGGAAGCTTTGAAAAAAATCATGGAGGTTCACTTTAAAACAATGCTACGTTTATAAGCTCTCTCTTAAGCGACTTCAGTTCTGTACAGTTCTGGTGCACCGATGCTGCTCCTGCTAATCCAGGTGCAAGGTGCTGGTATCGTTCTTTCACACACATAAGCACCCTCTGATAGCTGAAGGTTTATTTTTGACATTAAATAGGACCTTTTTTTAATCTCAAAAAGCCCTCAAGTTATAGTATTTACATTCAAGCTGTGGCTATGAAAAGCAGAGTATCTCTCCCTGAAACCAATTTCTCTGCATGTTGGGCAACCCAGAAAAAACCCTGGACTTTGGAGATAGACCTTCATTTGACCTTGGGTGAGACAGTTAACTTCTCTGGGCCTTGCTCAGCTACTTTTACATATGAAATAGATGTACTATGATCTAACTTATAAGTTTGTTATAAGAGTGAAATGACATAGTAAAAATTTTCTCTTACATAACTTTCTATTTTAACTAAATTTCCAGTAAGTTGAGGTTGGAAAACTTCTTTCCTATATGCAGGTCTTTTCAGGGCACTCTGCAATTAACAAATATAGAAGTGCATTTTTTGGGGGGGGATTCATCTCATTCACCCATTCTCTTATTATTCATTCTTAAGAATGTTCTCTTTTTTATTCAAAAACTATAGCAAGTTGTTACAAAGAAGGACATTTTGCTCAGATTAACTAATAGACATTATTCTTTTTCCTTAACAATTCAACATTTGAAAACACATACTTATAAAATAAAGTATCTTTTAACCTTTCAATCGGTTGACTAATCTTCCACCCACAATTTGAAATGTCTGCTCAATTTTTAGTGATGTACTAAATGAGAATAAGAGAAAAAAAAAAAGTAGGAAACCACAAAATTAGTAGCAAGTTTGCACACACATGCACATGCACACGCACACACACACACACACACACACACACACAGTTAAAAGGAAAACATTGCATTGAAACAACACATTCTTTTAAGTAACCACTTACAAAATGCCAGAATAATGATTTGCCTTTCAAATCCCATTTCTATAATATTACCCACTTTTATTCATGCTACTTCAGCACCTTCCACATCAGATAGAACTCCTGTCTCATGTGGGGAACATAGCCCTGACTGTTTACTGGGGCAGCAAAACACAAAATTGCGTAAGACGATCATCCGCCACATGACATGATGATCCCTGGGCCACCCTGCTTGCCACATGGGTACCATTCCCATGCACCTTATGTTCCTTCCCACTGCTCTCCTTTCTCACTCCAATAAACAACAAGGACTTCTTCTACATGAGACTGGCTCATGCCTCTGTGCTATTGCTAGTGCTGTTGTCTTGGTTCCTGGCACTACCCCCAATACCCTTCATTTCCTCTGATACTCTTTTACTCAGATCCTGTTGCTTCCATAAAGACTTCCATGGCCTTTCAGGTTACCCTAAGCACACTTTCTATTGTGAGCTGTGATCCATGACCCCTCAGTCAAAACACCTACTACCATATTGACTGCTTATGAGCTTAGGAAGGCCATGGCTATGAAGGATTTTTTTTTTTCTGAATTCCCACTGCCTGGCATGTAAAAGCTAAATATGTGGTAATGGAGTGAAATAATGGGTAAATGAAAGAACATATTCATTGATCTCTTCCACAGAGAACTCTGTAGCCAATCTGTAGGATGAGCAAGAGCTTATGAAGAGGCCCTGAATGAAGAACTTGGCCAAACATAAGTAAAGGCAAGAGGATCATGTTTAAATGAAACAAAAATCTTTCTCAGGAGCGTAGGTGTAAGATATATGGAGAATAAGTGCTTGGTGTTGGAGGCAGTAGCCAGAAAGACACAAGCAGAAAGGGCAGTATGTGTGCCACGAATTATAAGCTATCTGCGGGGCTCCTGGGTGGTTCAGATGGTTAATCCTCTGACTTTTGGTTTTGGTTCAGCTCATGATCACATAGGTAGTGAGATCCAGCCCCATGTCGGGCTCTGAGCTCAACAGGGAGTCTGCTTGAGCTTCTCTCCCTCTGCCCTCCCACCCACACCAAACACTCTCTCTTCCTCTCAATTAAATAAATCTTAAAAAAAAAAAAAAAAAAGAAAGAAATCATCGGCAATGTGGTACCTGCCTCATAGATATGTTGCAAGAATTCAAGAAATGCATTTAAGACACTTAATATGGTGCTTGGCTCCAAGAAAGCAGTCAGAAAATGCTAATAATAATAAGCATTATTATATTTTTAATTATAGACTTTCATAAGATGCCCTTTGTACCTAAACTTTCATGATACCCTATGGTAACTCCACTATATCCCTTATTAGTGATTTAGTGATCTATTGATTCAAAAATCCACTTGCCACATATATATTGAATGCCCATGATATCTCAAGCACTTTTCTAGGTATTTATTTTATCCTCTATATGATAAGTTTTTGGTGACTATATCTTTTATTGAAGTTAACTGACATAATATTTTATTAGTTTCAGAAGTCCAATATAGTTTACTTATGTACATTATGAAGTGATCACTATTATAAATCTAGCTACCATCTGTTACCAAAGTTGTTACGATATTATTAACTATATTCCCTATGCTATACACTGCATGCCTGTGTCTTACTTACTGCATAATGGGAATTTTGTACCTTTTAATCCCCTTTCCCTATTTCCCCCACCAACTCACCCTTTTTCCCCTCTGGCAACCACCAGTTTGTTCTATATATCTATGAGTCTTTCTCTGTTTCTCCTGTTCATTTGTTTGTTTTCTAGATTTTGCATAAAACTGAAATCATATGGTATTTATCTTTTCCTGTATGACTTAATTCACTTAGCATAACATGCTCTGGTTCCATCCATGTTGTTTCAAATGGCGGGATTTCATTCTCTTTATGGCTGAACAATATGTCATTGTATATATACATACCACATCTTTTCCCAAGAGACTCCTAGTTTTCCCAAAGGTGTGAGCAGATCACTAAGACTCTCTGACATTTCCAGAGATATTATTAAAAAAAGGACCCCAGTCTTTGCCTTGAGGGAAAGTAGGATCACACGGGATGGAAGATATGTGTGGCCTTTCTTGAATATTAATTCACAAATTTGTATTAGTAAGTGTCTACTACATGCTAGGTAATGTCTTAGGCACAAGGGGTTAAAAAAAAAGAAAAGAAAAAACAAGACTCCTAGGCTTTCAGTTCACTTATGAAAATCAATCATGACAAAACAATTTGAAAATGTCCATCATATAGTAGCATAAGCTACGAGAGCATATAAAAGGGATGCCTAATAGGAGGGGAAGGAGTGTGTCAGGGATACCTTCCTAGAGAAGGTGATGGCTAAAATGAATTTTGAAAAAAAATAGTGTTAATGAAATAGTAAAGGAGAAGTTTTCAGGGACAAAGAATAGTGCTTTGAGGCAAAAGATATAGAACAGCAATATAGAACCCAATTGATTATCCATGCATAATTTAGACATGTTTAACCACAGTATGCAACATTATTATATACATTATGTATATATTATATACTTTATATACATCCATTTGTGTATTTTAGGCAATTCAATTTAAGAAAGATTAAAATTCAAAAGAATATATTTTAATGCATAAAGCATATTTATTTTCAGTCCAAATTTCTGGATGAAGCAATTTGACCTGTGATAACTTCACTCTACTTCTCTCTCTAGCTTCCTACTTCCTTCTTCCCTGATGCTAGTTGTTAATTTGGATGTGGGCATACTCTTTTCTATGAAGGGTCAGATAGTAAATATTTTAGATTTTGTGGGCTAAGCAATCTCTGCTGTGACTACTCAACTCTGTTGTTGCATGAAAGGAGCCATAGGCAGTACATAAACATATAGGCATGGCTGTGTTCCTAGAAGACTTTTTTCATGGACTCTGATATTTGAATTTCATGTAAGTTTCACATGTTATGAAATTTCATTTTCTTTTGACTTGTTTTTCAATTATTTATAAATGTAGAGAAGTTTGTTAGCATGTGGATGTAAAAAACAAGTGGTAGCCTGGATTTGGTCCTCAGAACATAGTTTACCAGCTCCTGTTTTAGAAAATTATTACAACTTCATGGTTGAAAGCTAAAGCAGAAGGCTGATGTCATGGGATTTACTCCCAACTCAGTCACTTTATTAACTTTGTAATCTTGAACTTGTTAGAGAGAGTTTAAGTAGCTTGCTCAAAATGACCCCCCTGTAGGTGATGGGGAGTCATCTAAAGATTTTAACATTGTGTGATTGTGTGATTTGCATTTTAAAAAACTCTTTTTAACTAAATGGTGGAACTTAAACAAAAGGGGGCCAGTTGGGTATTGTGGAGGGCACCTACTGCATGGAGCACTGAGTGTGGTGCAAAACAATGAATTTTGGAACACTGAAAAAAATAAAATAAAATTTTAAAAATGGAAAAAGAAATTTTTAAAGGGGGGCAGTTGGATAAACAGAGGGCGGTTAGGAAGAATTATAGAACAGATTTTATTCATTTCATTAGCTATTCTCATTGTTATTTCTGAAATCAGAATATACCATATTTAATTGATTCTTATATCTAAACTTGCTGTGTTTTTTTTCTAATGTCATTTACAAATGTGTTGTATTTTCTATTGCAAAGTCATTAAAGACCAACTGTATGTGATGACCTTGTGAGTATCACATTTGATAGGAATGGATTCAGAACCTGCAAACTGCAGACAGGAATGCCTTTGTAAAGCATTTTTACCAGGAACATGGACCATCTGTTTCCTTTGGTGATACAGTATCTCAGTCCACAATGTGGTTCCAAATGAATAATGGAGATTGTTTTTTACAAGTCAGCTTTATCTGTTGCAGCAATGATTAATAGCCCCATGGTCCACCTTGCTTATAAAAAGGGAGAAAACATGTGAAAACAATTTTATATCAGAGTGAGATGAATCCAAATTTTGTAAATTAGATTAAAGTCAACATTTTGCTATTGAGTTTGGAGCTTTTCCTTATTGTTCTATTTAAGGGAAAGAATGTGGGCATTGGAGACTGTATGTCTTGGGTTAGGAACCAGATTATGCCTTTTATGTGGCCTCTGACAAATCACCTAACATCACTGAACCTTCATTTCATCTCTGAAATGGGGTTACCAACAAACACCTTGTGCTATTTGAGTAACCATTTATCATTTTGCATTTATAGGGTCTAGAACATGGTAAGCTACATAGTATTTAGTAAGGTATTTAGATTTGTTTGGCGGGGGACAATGATCTGTGTGAGGATGTGCGTGTGTGTGTGTGTGTGTGTGTGTGTGTGTGTGTGTTGGGGATACGTCTAACTCCACTGCAATCCAAAAAACTCTTATTCCAAATTAGTTCTCAATTAGAACCCAAACCTCCTTATACTTGAAACAGACATTTTCCCCCACTTACCTTATTTAACTTCTAAGCACTATTATTTTAAAAATTATATGCCCTTAGCTTCTTAAATACCACAATATTTTGTTTTTATTACTACTTCTCTGATATCTCCCTCCCTCTCTCTCTCTCTCTCCATTTACTCTCTTTCTTGCTCATCTTTTTTTCCTTCAGTAAAAGGCCACTAAACATTGGACCTCTTCAAGCCTCAGTCCTAAGGCATTATTTTCTTTTAGCTTATGTTCTAATCCTTGAAAACATTATTTGTGTTCATGATTTCAAATGTTGTCTACACCCAGATAACTTAAAATATATGTCTCTAATGCAGAATTCTCTTTTGTGCCCTATAATTAATTAAAACCTAGTGATCACATGATACCTCTCTTTGGTTGACTACTCAATTTAAATTCCTTCAAACCCAGTATGTTTGCTGTGTTCCCTATAGTGTTGTGACAGATTTTCTGTTACACAATATCCCTGATACCGCTTGTTCTCTCATCCCACAAAACCCATCCACCTCTTGCTCTCTCATCCCACAAACCTCCCCCCCCCATTCACCATCAAGTTTTATCAGTTTTTCTCCCCAGATATTTTTATACCAGGGTTTTCAACCTAAACACCGTTGATCCTTTGGGCTGGATAATTCTTTATTGTGGGGTCCTATCCTATGCATTGTAGGAGGTGTAGCCTCATTCCTGACCTCTACCACTGGAGGTCCTCCCATGTTCTCACAACCAAAAGTACTCCAGACATTGCCGAATCCTGGGCGGGGAGTAGAGAGCAAAGTTTCTTCCAGTTGAGAATCATAGTGTATCCATCCATTTCTGTCCATCTCACTTTGATCACATAGACCGAGCTTGTATCTCCCTTCGCTGGATGGCAGGAATAGCCTTCTAACTGGATCCCCACATCTACTGTTCTACTCTCTCCTTCTCACGTTGTAGGGGCAGTTCGGTTTGGGCATTCACAGTGAGAGTGCTAAAGTCTGACCACTGGGGTCTGCTCTGCCAAACTTTCACTGTGTGAGCTTGGACAAGATAATTGCTCTACTCCTCAATTTCCTCACTCTTACAGTGTGGATAACAATGCAAAACCTGTAGGGAAATTATGAGCACCCAAAGTGTAACACATGCATAGTGCTCAGAACAGTGCTGGCATAGGGTAAATTCTCAATGAATATTAGCCATAATAGAATGATCTTCTGAAAGCAGAAATCGATAATTCCAATTCTTTACTGAAAAATATGCTTCCTTCAATTTCATGGCTCTTGGGATTAAAAAAAAAAAAAAAGTCATTAACGTGGCCCACAGAATCACCTGACATTGTCCCTATGTATCTCCCTAGTGTCAGGTTGCACAAAGCTTCCTCTTGATACCTAGCCCCAGATGCTTTGTTTGTATATTTTTGTTTCATGTTTTGTATGTTCATGATACATGTTTTATTAATACTTCAGCCTCCAAATCTTTGCCCCTGCTCTTCTTTCTAGAATGCCCCTTCTTCCTCTAACCATATATTCATTGCCTCAATAACAATAATCCCTACTCTTCCTTGGGTTTCTGTCCAGCCAATCACCACTTTTTCAAAGAAACCTTCCCTGGTCCCCATGACTAGATCTGTTATCCTTACTTGACCAGTCTATAACCCCTCGTACTTGCTTTGCACATTTACTAATTTGTTTTGTGTGATTTTTTGTTAAATACACACTTTCACCACTAGACTATACACTCTTAAAAGACAAAGTTTCCTTGGTTTTTTTTTTTTTTTTTTTTAGTTTTGCTTACTGTTAGATCCATGCATAATTCCAGACTTACAGGCATTCAAGAAATATTTTGTGTTGAATGAAATATATAGATAATTTTATAACTGATTAAATGACTTTATAGTCATAAAACTAATGTATGTTGCTTTGTAATAAAGACAGATATCTTTGCTAAGTTTCCTGAAAAAAGCAGATGGAGAAAAAGCCTTATGTATAGGAAGTTTATCTATATATGTTATCCAGCTGATTACCCCTGTGGGCAGCTATATCTAGATCCTACTAGAGAATCTATAGAGAACACAGCCAAGAATTACCTAGCCGGTTAATAGAAAAAGGATAATTTATCTACCAGTTCCTATTGCCCATGCTCACATGCCCATGACATGAGTGCTAACTTCTTCATATACCTGGGTGTTTTTTTGTTTTTTTGTTTTTGTTTTAGTTTTTGCATGTACCAAGAAGCTGAGTGGATGTCCATGTGGAAAAATCAGAGAATATATAGAGCCAAAAGCAAAATAGCTGAGGCGCAAACATTGATGTCTAATCATTTTAATTTATATTTCCAGTACTTCTGTGAAGCCACATTTTCATGTATTTTTTGGCTACTTTCTTGTTCATATTATGTGCAAATGAGTTGCTTGTCTTGTCTATTCACAATTTTAGGGGGTCTTTTTTAGAGAGATAAAGCAATCTCTTTGTCTTTCATTTTATTTTAATATAGTCAAATCTGATAGTTTGTGCTTTGTACATTTTTGGTTCCTTCTCTTGCTTCCTGATACCAAGGGAACAAAATAATTAGAATTTTTTTTCTAAAAGGTTTATACAAAATATATTATTATTATTATTTTTTTTTTTTTTTGCAAATACTAGATCCACTAAGAATTTATTTTGGTGCATCTTTTCTTTTCTTTTCTTTTCTTTTTTAAAAGATTTTATTTATTTATTTGACAGACAGAGATCACAAGTAGGCAGAGAGGCAGGCTGAGGGAGCAGAGAGCCTGAAGCTAGGCTCAATCCCAGGAACCTGGGATCATGACCTGAGCCAAAGGCAGAGGCTTTAACCCACTGAGCCACCCAGGCGCCCCTATTTTGGTGCATCTAAACAATGCATGAGTGATAAAGATCTTCCTCATCCTTGGCAACATTTGGTTATCACTATTTTTAAAAAGCCATTTTGATAGGTGTTTAGTGATATCTCATTGTAGCCAATGCTGATAGCCAACATCATTGAACATTTTTTTATGTGTTTACTCATCAACTGTATTTCCTCTTTCATGAAAGGCTGTTTATGTATTTTTTTTTCATTTCCTAATTGGAATTTTGTGGATTTTTTTTTTCTTTCCTTTTTTTTTTTAATACTTTTGAGTTTTTGGAGTTCTTTATACATTTTAATTACTAAGCTATTTTTGCTGGATATGTCGTTTGCAAATATTTTCTCCTACTCTTTAAGCTTGCTTTTGTCTGTGTAATGGGATCATTCACAGAGCAAAAATTTTTAATTTTTTTGAGGTCTAATTTATCACTTTTTCCTCATATGGATCTTGCTCTCTCCTGAAGTACTCTCTACATTCGCTGTCTGGATTCTCATCAACTATCTCAAAATACAAACATATAGCTCATAAATGCTATTAGTTACTATGTAGACCTAATTAGCACTTATTTTATTTCTCTTGCCTATTGATGATAAGCAAAAGTTTATCCATAAATAATCCAAATATTCATTGAGATACGCTCTCCCTAGAAAGAATTCCATGCCATTGTTGACCCATTGGCTTAAATAGCCCACAGCTAATTCTACTCAACCAGAGACACGTGGTTAGGAACAAAAGAAGAAGAAGAAGAAGAAAAACCTGTATTAACACTACATATCTTAACCAGATTATAAATAACTATTAGAAATGTCATGTACTAAGTGGATGATCTAGTAAAGATAAGCTGTAGAAATCTAGAGTGAAAAGATCATTGCTACGATAAATTATCCAAGAAGCAAATCTGTTTCTTTAGTTTCAGGGTTTGGAATATTATGTTCTCCCACCATTCCACTATAAAGTCAAATACGATCTAGTACATGAATGGAATAACCACAGCATTGACTTCACATTTGAAGAAATGCTAGAAATAAGGATGAACACAAAGGAACAGATGAAATAGGAGATTCATGTTCCCTCTCTGGGAACATACAATCGATCAACAGACAAAATCTAAAGGTTATGGGAACTCTAGGGACGTTCTAGAAGTTATATATCAGTTGGAGAGATAAGTACTACATTTCACAAAGAAAACCATGCAAAGAACCTTGTTAGTAACTACAAGAGATGAATCTGAAAGAGTTAAGTTGAACTTGCCTTCAAATAGCATAGAAGGAGTGGGACCTGTGGCTGAAGTTAGATTCAGTTGGAGAGAGTCTGGGGGGAAATTGCTTAAGCAAAGTTTCAGGGGTAAAGAGCATGAGAGCAATGGCTTTAAAACTGAAATCAAGCCATTTAGTAACTTGGCTTCATTTAGTTTAATTGCATTTAATGAATATTTCTCCAATTCCAGCTATATGCTTGGCAGTTACTAGACATTGGAACTGTGACGAGGAAAACCACAGTACAGGTTGTTAAATAATATTTTAGTATATCAGAGGAGAAGATCAGCTAAAAGTAGTAAAAATCCAATTATAATGACAATGTGCAATAACAGAAATTTATAGAAGCAAATAGCTTCTATTAATTAAATGGATTATAGGCATGACTTTTAATGAATACAAGAGACTGGTATCTATAATCCCTTTCTAAGTGAGAACAAAGGTTGTGTTAATGTTACTTTCTTGACCCAGCCTGCTTTTTCCTGCCACTCTCATAATTCTTTCTGGTCCTTATGATACTTATGTTCCAAACAATATTTTGTTCTTGGGGTTTTGCAAACATCTTTCCCTTGTTCTCTCTTGCATCCACTGCATTCAGGCTTTTGGCCTAACCTCTCCACAAAAGCTCTTTCTTCCCTATGGACCTTTGGTTGTTCCAGCACCACTTCCTGAAAAAGGATATCTTTATTCTACTGAATTGCCTTTGTACCTTTGTCAAAATACAGCTGGGCAGATTTAGGTGGGTCTATTGTTGGGTTCTCTGTTCTGTTGCACTGACTGCAGTACCTCTCCCTCTACCAAGACTACACTATGTAATTAGTATAGATATATATTAGCTCTTCCATAAGGGTAGAGTGATTTTTCTCACTTTACTCTCCTTTTACAAGATTTTTTTTTTAGTTACTGTAGTGCCATCTCATATATATTTTATATGAATTCTAATGCCTTTTCATAGAAACATAATCAGAAACTTGTTTTTGTCTGCCAAAGAAAACCATCTTACTGGTATTTTAGTAGAAATTGTTTTAAGCTTATAAATAATGTTGGAGAAAATTGGCACTATGTTGAGTCTTTCAACCTATTAACATAATGTTTCTCCATTTATTTAGCAGCATTTCATATTTTTCTTTTAGCAGCATTTCATATTTTTCAGCATGCATATCTTATACATGTTTTATTAAGGGTATACCTGGCTATTCCATTTTTGTATAATGATTATAAACAGTATTTTGTTTTTTAATTTGATTTTCACATGTTTATTTTTAGTATATAGAAATGCATCTAATTTTTGTGTATTGGTCTTAGATGCTGTGACCTAACCAACCGCATGTATTCATTCTAGGATTTGTTTTTTAGAGATTCTTTTGGATTTTTCATACAGACATTGAGGTCATCTATAAATAGAAATAGTCATTGCCTCTTCCTTTCTAATATGTAGGCTTTTAATTTTTATTACCTTAATGCAATGACTAGAAATGTCAGTACTGTGTCAAATGAAAATGGTGAGAGCAAGCATCATTACTGTGTTCCTAGTCTTAGAAAGAAAGCATTCAGTCTTTTGTCATTAAGGGGGGTATGCTATCATTAGAATTTTGTAAACACTCCTCAGAAAATGAAGATAATTTCTCTCTATTCCTAATTTGTGGAGAGTTGTCCATTATAATATATTTTGAATTTTGTCATATGTTTCATCCACATTAATTCACATGTACATATGATTTCCCTTCTTTAGCCTGAAAATTAATTTATTTGGTCTTTATCTGCCATAAAATAATTTTGTATCACCTTATTTTTGAAAATATGTCCACTGGCTATACAATGAATGTTTCTTGCCTTAGGTGAAAATTCCCTGCCACTGCCTTTGGGCTTCTACTATTTCTGAGTAGAAGACAGACATCTTTTTTTTTTTTTTAAGATTTTATATTTATTTGTTTATTTGACAGAGAGTCCCAGTGAGAGAGGGAACACAAGCAGGGGGAGTGGGAGAGGGAGAAGCAAGCTTCCTGCTGAGCAGAGAACCCAATGTGGGGCTTGATCCCAGGACACTGGGATCATGACCTGAGCTGAAGGCAGACACTTAACTAAGCCACCCAGGTGCCTCTAGACATCTTTATTTTTGTTTTCCTGAATGTCATGTGTCCAATTGCTTGGTTGATTTATAGATTTTCATTTTATCTTAGGTCTTTAACAGTTTGTCTCTGATGTGTCTAAGTAGTATTTCTCTTGTTTGGAGTTTATTGCTGTTCTTAGATCTGTGGGTTTATTTTCTTCATCATTAAAAAAAAAACAAACAAACAAAAAAACAAACAAAAAAAAATGTTATATCTCTATCCATCTCACATCTCCTACTAGGACTTCAATTGCAAGTATGTTAGACCATTTAATACTCTCCCACAAGTCTCAGATGGTCTGTTTGGTTCTTTAAAATCTATTTTGGTCTTTATATGCTAGTTCCTGATCCTTTCCTTTGTTGTGTCTGGATTATGGTCAAATCTACCAAATGACTATTAATTTCTAATGTATTTTTTAAATTCTAAAATTGCCATTACTTACTTTTTGTAGTTTCCCTTGAATTGCTGAGACTCCTTATCTGATCCTATATATCACTTTTCTTTTCCACTTGGTTTTATTATACATTTACCATAGTTATTTTAGTTATACTTATAAAACTATATATATATAACTATAGTTATAAAACCCTTCATTAGGCTGCTGCTCAGCACCAAGCAATGGTCTTGGATGTTTTGGGAGAAATTCTATGGACTTTATCACTTAAAAGGAAAAAAAAATCTAAAAAGGAAACGACTTCTCACAGTGATTCTTCCTGACCACACTATTTAAAATCAGACCTCCCCTTGTTTGAACTGTATTTCCTCTTCTTTCCTGCTTTCATTTTCTCCATAGCATTTATCACCTTTATATGTAAGGTGGTGTGGTGTATGTAAAGGGTGTGTGTGTGTGTAATTCACCAGTTTATTATCTTTTTTCCCATTTGGATGGAAGTCTTATACATGCAGGGATTTTTTCCTATTTTGTCCTTTGCTGTATCTAAAACCCTTCAAACAATGCCTGCATGTAGTAGGTATTTGGTAAATATTGTAAAATGAGCACCTAGGTAATACATAGTTTGAAAACATGATAATCTCTTCCATGTCCAAACCTTATTCATTACTATCTCATTTAGTGATTTGTGACCACTAAAGAAAGCCTGAGTTTCAGATACGGCATCTTGAACAAGGAAACACCCTTGTCAACTTGACAAATTAAAGCTTCTACTGATACCGCTCTTTCTGAATCCAGTGTACCTGATTCGTATGTATAAGTGAATACTTCCTTAGAAATTGTAGGAGTACTGAGGAGATTAATGAAGTAAAATATGAAGTATTTTATTTCCTCTTAAGAAAACGTGCTATGCATATGTCTGTGCAACCTCACATAACAAGTAATACAACTGAGTAAGCAAACCTCATGGTTAAGCTAAGACATACCATTGATATTGATTTATGCGGAGAACTTAAACAGACATTTTCAAAAATCTAATGAATAGAAAAATAGAAAATTGGGAAAATAATCCTTTCATTTTTCTCACATTTTACATTAAACATAGAAGACGGCATGGAGTATTCAGATTCATTGGGATAATTCCTGATTCCGTGTTTCGTTGCCCTTCATTTGGTTGGTGTGCTTCAGTTGCCTTGCCACCTAGCCTCTCCATGTGAGAGTCATGGCTGGACTGGATTTCAGAGCTCCTATGGCTCCTATGGCTACAGCAGGGAGCTCAAAGAAGTGAACTTTCACATCAGTAAGTCCTGGTTTATAACCCAAGTTCCATGTGTTACTAGCTGTGAAATTTCCTCTAGCCCCAGTTTCTTTATCTGACAGTGAAATTATTGACCTTATAAGACTAATATGAGGATTTGAAATAGCAAGTGTAAAGAATTGTGCACATTATAGGGACTCAGCTGATGGTAGCAAATGCTTTGCTAAATGCTTCCTATGGAGACATGTGCTTATACTTAGTCTCAGAACAGTATAGAGGTTAAATGTGCAAAGATTCTGGCCAAAAGACTTCTCCAGCTCTTGAGCCTTGGAGGCATGCTAGAGAGACTTTTTAAGACTGAAAATGCATGATACTTAATGTATATTTGTTACAACAGTGAAATAAAAGCTAACAACTTGGAGATGTTTTTAAATATAATTATTTTTAAATTACTTTATTCATGACTGTAGGAATATTTATGCCTTATAAATATATATGCCTTATATATATATAATTATATAATTATATATTATAATAATATATAAATATTCAATAACATATGTTCCATAATACATAACTTATAATATATAAGAATTATATACTAACATATAAATAAATATATATAAATATTTATAAATAACATGTTATTTATAATTATAGCATAATATATATATTTCTTATACATATATAATATATAATAATATATTTAATAAAAAATAAATCACATGTACATTAGCTAATATTCACTGAGTTTTTTTCTAGGCTCTTCTATACATAGGAATCATCAAAACAACCCAATTCTGTCTTAAAAAGAGGGGAAGGGCATACTTGAAGAATCAGTGGAAAGCAGTGAAGAGGGGAAGGAGGCTGTGCCAAGTTAATGAACACACCACACATATGTTCATGTGAGAAGAAAAAAACGTGAATTAGAAAATGAAAAATGTGCAGTTATAGGCCCTAAATACATTTATCATTGCAATTTGTCTTCTTTCATTATCCTTATTTAGCTTATCAGTAAATCAAAGAACAGAAAGCTTGTCTACGGCCATACCACCCTGAACGCGCCCGATCTCGTCTGATCTCGGAAGCTAAGCAGGGTCGGGCCTGGTTAGTACTTGGATGGGAGAAAGCTAAATTATTTGTTCCAGTTCACACAACTAGTAAGTGGTGGAGCCACGTACAAACCCAAGCAACAGGATTCCACACCCATAAAAATCAAATATGAATTTAAGACTATCTATACACTTACATTTTTATTTTTTAGAATAACAGTAAGTAAAGTGATGTATCATCTCTTATGTGTCTTAATATTTCACAAACTGATTTGTAGGGCACAATCTTCAGGAAGCTTTACCCTTGGCCACAGAAACTAAAGAGAAACTGATCATTGCCTTCCTTTCTTTGAGACTGACAGTGTTTATTAACATATTAAGGCTCTCTGTAATAAAGAAACCTGTCATAAAAATAAATGATTTAGCTTTAAAAGTTAAAGAAATAAACTTATTTATGTATGGAGAGAATAAATATTTATTTTATTCATCTATCAAAAGTCCTCCTCAGTATGGTATTTCTTTAATAGTACCTTGGGGAGTATGACTTGAGGTCATTCTCAAATTAGGACCCAGGGGTGATGCCAGCAAATTTCCTTCTACAGGAAGATTCAGCACACTAATTAGCTTTGTGGCACTTTGTAATATCTTCATTCATTTCAGACCTTCCTTGGCACAGTTTCTGACATAGTCCTGATGCAGATGCAATTTTTTGTTTCCTTCTCAAAGTTGGTCAAACTGGGGAATTTTAACTTGAATACTTTGGGTACTATGTTACAATATTTGCCATTAAACAAATCCCATCCCAAGCATTACTTATCAATAAGAAATCCACAGAAAAGATTTCAAATTCAAGGTTTAATATTTGGCACATGTTAAGATTCCTAGTTGAAATTTTACAAAAGAAAAGTTGAGGGGCTCCTGGGTGCGTCACTGGTCTCAGGGTCCTGGGATCGAGCCCTTCATTGGGCTCTCTGCTCCGTGGGGAGCCTGTTTCACCCTCTCTCTCTGCTTGCTTCTCAGACTACTTGTGATCTGTCTTTCTCTCTGTCAAATAAATAAATAAAATATTAAAAAAAAAAGTTGAACTCAAGTCAACCCGTTTTCTTCCTTCCTTTCTTTCTTTCTTTCTCTCTTTCTTTTTTTCTTTTTTTTTTCTTTTTTTAAGATTTTATCTATTTACCTGATAGAGAGAGGGAGAGATCACAAGTAAGCAGAGCAGCAGGCAGAGAGAGGGGTAAGTGGGCTTCCCGCCGAGCAGAGAGCCCAATGTGGGGCTCGATCCCAGCACCCGGAGATCATGACCTGAGCCGAAGGCAGAGGCTTTAATCCACTGAGTTACCCAGGTGCCCATCAACCCGTTTTCTAAGTGGGAACACACTGGGTGTCTGGGGGCACAGTCTAATCTAAGTCAACAGTCTTCTTCTTTACCTTTTTAGGTTCTCTTGCAAATGGGGCAGAGGGCACAGCTGATGACAGAGTGGAAACCAGTGAGGGATGAAACTATGCAAGTTTGTGTGCGCTCATCACATGTCCCTGTGAGAAGAGGAAAACAAATGGGACTGTGAAGATTCACGCAGCTATGGTTTAGAAATCTGTGTTTGTCCTTAGGTCTTGTTACACTTCAATGCCTCAGGTTCTTTATCTGTAAATTGGGTTCCCACATTTTTCTGTTTCTACTTTTAACTTGATAGCTTGTACTGGAGAACAATTTGTTTACTCCAGTTTACCCCAGTTCCTTGTTTACCCCAGTTCCTTCTAAGGACTTTTAGGCAAATTACTAAATGTTTACCCAAGTAAACATGTTTACCCCAGTTCCTTCTAAGGAACTTTTAGGCAAATTACCAAAAACATGAATAATTAAGATAAAACAAATTTTTAAACTCAAAGAAAAATGAAAATGAAGTATTCAACCACAGTGAAAGTGAGCACATAGAAACATATGCATGCAACAAGGACTTGAACAATGCTATTAGCTTAGTTCAGAATTTCCCAGAAGCTAATGCCGATAGAACAACTGGAGGTTACAAGTTTTGTGTTATCAAAAAGCACCACTTTCTAGTGCTTTGAAGCAGAAAGCATTTTTAGTGAGAGTGTATGGAATAAACCAAGTGCATGTTCCCTGCAAAAGGCTGCACACGTTGTTCTGGCTTCAGCAGAAGAGTGGTGCATGACCCTGCATCACATCTGTGTGAACAGCTCTTCAACCTGTATTCTTTTGTAGCTAGCCATTGTAAACATATGTGGCAGACTTGATGCTATCTCCACAATTAATATGCTAGAGTAAAACTTTCAAAGTGGCTATTTCTAATAGCATTTATCACAAAACTCAGCTCTATATTTAGTTGTGACAACTTTCCAAGGTCACTTATTGAAACCCTAAGGACAAACATATTAACTTGGGTTTGTTGCTCAAATAAACACAGGCAGCATGGCCTCTACCAGCAAAACATTTCTAATTTGGAGGAAAATAAACTATTCGATTTTAAATACCATTATGAACATGTAAGAGAATGCTTAAGTGACTTTTATAGTTTAGTATACTCTTTATTACCTGTACTCCGCAGGAAATGTGCTTTCTCCACTCGTTGTTAATAAGGAAGCCATAACAGAGAGAACATTCCACTTGCTGGCCTTGTGACTCTGATTTTCCCACTCCCATCACAGGATGCTCAACAGTATGAAAAAGTCAATGGTATTTCACTTATGTATGTAGTGATAATTAATATTGAATTTATTTTCTTCTTTTAAGAAATATTTGCCAGGTGGCTACTCTTCCAGGTACCAACCTAGGCATCAAAGAAGAAATGTAAAGGATATGGTTATTATCTAATAATGATGTACCTTAAACCTGTAAAATAGTCTTTAAATGCTAGTTACTATTGTTAAGTAATAACTGATAATGAGTAAAGGTTATGGTGATTATTATCTTCCAAACTCTTCTCATTGCCTCACTGGTGTTAGTAAAAGTAGGTGGCAAAGTTGCTGCAGCTACAATTTGCTTGAAATGTAGGAATCTGTCTCGATATCCCTGAGATTTTCTTTCATGCCAGATATATCTGAATTGTGCATATCTGTTCATAAACCATTCATGTGGCATTGTGCTAGGTGATCTAATATATACAAAAAATTACAGAAATACTCCATATCCTAATTTGATGGAACAGATATAATCCCTTTAAAATGTTAATTATGAGGAACCATGAAATTATTTATTTATCTGAACATCCTGTGGCTTATATAAGGATGCAGTCTCTGGACAGACTATAATTGCAAAATGACTTCCTCTATGGATGGAAACTTTTTATAAAAATAGTCTTTCTTTGCTCTGGGCAGATGCAGCTTTATACTAAGACACGCAGCTTGAGTAGCCAGCATGCACTGGATAGCTTTCCCCACTCACCCTGTTAGCTGGGCAGCTTTGAACATGTCCCAAAATGCAGGGAGTTTGTGCAATCCTGAGTTAATGCCACTAAAATGGATGCCAGAGTAGTAAAATATTAATTAGAAAATTAGTAAAGCAATATTGGCATTAAGATGTTCAAAGAAGAGCTCCCTTCTGTTTTGTTTTGTTTTGTTTTGTTTTGTTTGTTTTGTTTGTTTTATTTGTTTTGTTCCCCTCCCCGCCAGGAAGACTTTATAAAAGATGAAGAAGAGTAATTGCATTTTGAAGAATAAGTAGGATTCACATAGTCAGAAAAAACGATAGAGATACTTTCAGTTGGGTAGATGAAACAGTGCACAAAAAGTATGAAGATTGGAGAGGGAAATTTGTGAGAACAGCTGGTAAAAGCATTTGGTTGGAATTGTTGTATTGAGTGTGAGAATTAGGATAAGAGAGGAAAGGCAGTTTGCTGCCAAGTGACAGAGGACTTTGAATATTAGAATAAAGAATTTAAACTCTACCCTTTGGGCAACAACAAATCACTGAAGCATTTTGAGAAAATGATTGATATAATTAAAAGGATTCATTTTTGGAAAATATCAGTACAATATAAAAGAAAACTTTCCACTTAAAATGAAAATCAGTAATGGTTGCTCCTGAGAAATGCTTAACTGCAGATAAGATAAGTAAAATCATCTCCAATTCAACTACAGTGAGGTAAGGAGTACTAATGTTTAGTGTACTTAAATCTAGATTCGTTCCATGCATGTAGTGCATTTTACAATTATAAAAGCATATATGTTATAAAAATCTTGTTCCACTGTGCATAATATTTTAAAGATACTTTGTCATTGCACCAGATAATATGGGTTTATAGTTAATAAGGAACACATCTCCTACTGAACTGCATAAAAGTTTTACACACACGTGTGTGTGTGTGAGTTCAATTTAATTACAAACAACACAAACATAGACTGTCATTTGTACACAGATACAAGTATGAAACCTGGAAGAAGACTGAAGACCTGGACACAGGCAAATGCTGGGAATGGCCAGCAATTCCTGTACCAACAAATGAAAGGTCACTCCAGACTTGGCTGTAAAAGAGAGTAGAAGGCAAGGGGGTCAAGGCCCAGAGCAAAGACCCTCTGCTCTTCTTTGCTCCTCCTTTTATTGATCCTTCACAATAATCACAAATCCTTATCACTGTTTCTGAAGCCTGTGATGTGTGACAAGGGGTCTTTCTGAAACTAGGAGGATCTGTTTACAGGAAAGATAAGATATGCTAATTGGCCTGTCCTGCTAAACAGAGCTTAAGGGACAATGCATATATCTCTTAGATCACAGGGTGTCTGTTTGGGTTAAGAGAGCCTTGCGGAAGGCAAGTCTCTGCTGCATTCCAAAGGCAGAGAGGTCAACCAGGCCTAGGCATTTGAAAGGCCTATCCCTTCTCTGAAAAATTCCTTCCCCCAAGCAGCCTCAGGGTTACATTTTAGCAAGCCCAATATTATGGCTGATTGCATGCTGAACATTAACCCCAAAAGGCAAACTTCTATCACAACTGACTAAAGATAAATAAATAAATTCCCAAACAATACTGGGTTTGAAAAATTGAAAATAATTCTGGATATATAAATGAAATTTAAAAATCAGAAGTGGGGTGCCTGGATGGCTCAGTGGGTTAGCCTCTGCCTTCAGCTCAGGTCATGATCTCAGAGTGCTGGGATCCAGCCCCACATCCAGCTCTCTGCTCAGTGGGGAACCTGCTTCCCCCCTCTCTCTGCCTGACTCTCTACCTACTTGTGATCTCTCTCTCTCTGTCAAATAAATAAAATCTTTAAAAATAAATAAATAAAACTCAGAAGAAGAAATTATAAACTTCAAATGATATATAAGAAAAAAGGTAAAAATGACATTTCTATCAATATATCTTTATAAATTATCTATTCACACACACAAAAAATAAAATCTAAATATATCCAAAGCCATAAAGGAGATTAAATCAGCAAGTAAAAGTTACCAAAAATATTATTTGTTAGTTCAAAAATGTTTTATAAGCTAATGCCAGGGAACCTTCAATAAAGTAGCAATTCCCTTATTGTACTGTTGGGTCCATGGTCAAAGGGGCGAGACTGATACAAAGCGAAGGTCAAGCAAAGCTTTATTTCATGCCAAGCATAGAGAATCAAACTGACCAGCCAGGGCTGTCTCTTGCAAAGAGGCGATGCCAAGCATAGAGAATCAAACTGACCAGCCAGGGCTGTCTCTTGCAAAGAGGCGACCTCTTTCTGCCTTACAGACTAGCTTTTAAGGGCAAAGGCCATGTGGTTGGGCCTGGCCACACACATGTGGCCAATGAGATTGTAACATAGAGAAAGCTGCACAGTCCTGCTAGGTCACACGTAAGTGACCAATTGAATTACAATTTACCCTACAGTAGATATTTGAACTAGCCTATCATCTTGGTCAGAATTGGCACCCAAAGGGCACCCAAAGGGCAGGGCCCATACTCCTTGGTAGCTAGGGAGACAGTATGTGCCCCCACTGATTGAATACCTCCACCTGGCCTGACCGACCCTTGTATTTGGGCTTTGTTACCTGGGACTAGTTTCCAGGACTTGTTTTAAGTAAGTCCCCTGGGGGTAGGGGGGGCAGGGACAGTTTAAGTTTTACTGTATAAACAACAAGGTCATTGTCTAACCAGGTGGAATTGCTCTGGCTAAATAGGCCCTTACAGTACCTTTTTTTTTTTAGAAAAACACAGCATGAATATTTGTTTGGTAAATAAGAAGAAATGGCTAACAAACTTTATAAGGATAAGAATAAGATTTAAATCAAACAAAGTAAAAAGAGATAAAAAATATAAAAGTTAGACCAACTCTCTTCCAGAAAAAAATGCAATAATAATAATTATAAAAATAGAAAAAAACATAAAATTTCATCCGTATTAGTTTATTTAATCCTTAAAAATCCATGTGAGTTAAATGATATTATTTTAGTTTTTATAAAGATGTGATTTGAGTGACAAAGAGAGTAAATGCTTTTGCTCATGTCCCAGCTACTTTTGATAGCACCAAGTAGTCTAGGAAAAATATATGTTTCTACTGATTTCATTATAATTCACCTTCATATTAAATAAAGTATGCTAAATCAAACACAACAGTATATTTTGAAAAAAAAATTCTAAGTTCAAATAGTCTTTATCTCAAGCATAAGATGTATTTCAAGAAAAGATTATGTATTTATGCAATATGTATTATTAAAAGAGTAGGGGAGAAAATGTAATTGTACCAATCCATGATGATAAACCACTTGATAAAACCCACAGCTAACATCACACTTAATGGTGAAAGACCAAAAATTTCTCCATAAATTCAAAATAACACTAGGATGGCCACTCTCATTATTTCTATCTAATATTTTAAAAGATTGTAGCCAAAGCAATAATGCAAGAACAGATAAAAAAGATATTAAGATTAGAAAGGAAGAAATAAAACTATCTGTATTTTCATGACATGATCTTGTGTATATAGAAACATCTGAAATGTTTCTAGAGAAACATATAAAAATCTATAAGGAAATTTAGAGCAAATAAATTCAGCAAGGTTTCAGGATACAATATCAATATACAAATTTAGTTGTGATTTTATACACTAGAAATGAATAATCTGGAAATGAAATTAAGAAAGCAATTTAATTTACAATAGAAAAAATAATAAATTAAGTGGAAATAAACTTAAAAGAACTACAAAACTTGTACAGTAAAAAAATACAAAAATCACTGAAAGAAATTTTATAAAATACTAAATGCATAAAAAGATATACCATGTTCATGAGCTGGAAAATTTAATACTATTAAAATGGCAATCCTATTCAAATTGATCTATAGCTATAATACAATTTCTATCAAAACCAGCAGGGCTCCAAATAGAAAAAAAAAAAAAATTTAAAAAGAACAAAATTAGAAGACTCATACCTCCTGAATTCAAAACTTATCACAAAGTTAAAAATTTAATTATGTGTGTTATTGGATTAAGAGTAGACGAATGAATAATGGGATAAAAAGGAATGTTCCAAAATAACACCATACGTTTTTGAGAACTGACTTTTGATGAGGGTCCCACCACTCAGTAGGTGAAAGAATAGTCTTTTCAACAATTAGTGCTGAAGGACAGCTAGTAATCTTATGCAAAGGAATGAAGTTGGACTCCTACCTTATACCATATATAAAAATTAACTATCTAATTTTTAAAAATAACTATCTAAATAAATAAATCAATAAATAAACTATAAGAGCTAAAACTATGAAACTCTTAGAATAAAACATATGTATAAATATTTGTGACCTTGAATTAGGTAATAGTTTCTTAGAAATAATTTGTAAAGTCTAAACATACAAAGAAAAAAACAGATAAATAAGATTTCACCAAAATTATTTTTTTTTCCATCTCCAAGGACATGATCAAGAAAATGAAAGACTATCCACAGAATGGGTGAAGATATTTGCAATTCATATATCTTGTGACTTTCACATCCAGAGTATATCAAGAACTCTTACAACATGACAAAGAGACAACCACCCAATTAGAAAGTAAGGAAATAACTTGAATAGACATTTCTCCAAGAATACAAATAGCCAATAAGGGCATGTGAACAGGCACAACATCACAAGCCATTAGGTAAATACTTACTAAAGCCACAGTGAAATGTTACTTCATACCAATCAAGATGGCAATAATCAGTAAAGTCAGAGAATAAAAAGTGTTGCCGTATATTTTGAGAAATTAGAATCCTCATCTATTCCTTGTTGAAACATAAAATGGGGGTGATGGATATTGAGGAGGTTATTGCTATAGTGAAGACTGTGAATTGTATAAGACTGATGGATCACAGATCTGTACCCCTGAAACAATAATACATTATATGTTAATTTTTAAAAAAAAAGAAAAGAAAACAAAGAAAAAAATAAAAAATCAAATGCATTTAAGATTTAAATAATTCCACACCTAAGAATTTATGCTAAAGATATAATCAAGTATCTGTACAAAAATTAATCTATAAGAATGTCAACCATAGCATTATTCATCATAAAATAATTGAAAAACTAAATATTCAATACAAATGGAGTAATTAAAAGAAAAAGAAACATAAAATGGTGGAGTTCCTCTGTAAAACAATTTGTCAATTCCTCTAAAAGTCAAATGTAGAGTTATCATATAAACCAAGAATTCTACTACTAGGTATATATTTCTAACAGAACTGAAAACATATGTTTACATAAAGAAAACCATATATATGAATGTTCATAACAACATTATTTATAATAGCTCCAAATGGAAACAACACAGATGTCCAACAACTAAAAATGGGTAAACTTATTGTGACATAGCCATACAATGGAATACTATTTGACCATTAAAAGAAATAAAATATTGTATGTGCTACAATAAGATTAATTTTTAAACCTTATGCTAAATGAAAGAAGATTGACACAAAAGGCTGCATATGGTATAATTTCATAAAAATGAATTGTCCAGAAAAAGCATATTTAAAAGACTGAAATCAGACTAGTGGCAGCCAGGGCTGGGGGAGGGGGAGAATGAAGTATAACTGCTAGTGTATATGGGGTTTTTCTTTTGAAGTAATAAAAATATTCTGAGCATTAAATACTGGTGATTTTTATACAACCTTGTGAATATACTAAAAACCAAATAAGTGCACAAAAAAAAAAGCACTCTAATAAGGTAAATGTCATGATATGTGAATTACATAGCAATAAAAAAGATGGCAGAGAAAGAGGAAAAAGATGGCAGAGAAGTAGGGGACCCTATTTCAATTGGTCTCCTCAATTGAGCAGGATATCTACCAGACCAGTCTGAACACCACAAAATCAGCCTGAGATATAAGAAGATATATCTGGATCTCCACAAACAGAATATCTCTGGTGGTTGATAATGAGGTATGAAGCAGAGAGCCATGATTCTATGAACAAATATTGTAAGATAAACAGAAAGAGAAGAAGGATGCCTGGGTGGCTCAGTCGGTTAAGCTGCTGCCTTCAGCTCAGGTCATGATCCCGGGGTCCTGGGATTGAGTCCCACATCTGGCTCCTTGCTTGGTGGGAGCCTGCTTCTCTCTCTGCCTCTGCCTGCTTGTGCTCTCTCTCTCTCTCTCTCTCTCTCTCTCTCTGACAAATAAATAATAAATGAAATCTTAAAAAAAAAAAAAAAAAAAAAAAAACAGAAGGAGAAGAGACCTGCTTCTCTCTTCAGCCTGGAAGGTGAAAGAACGCAAGAGCACACAAAAGCTGCCCACATTATGGACCAGGCACAGACTTGAAGATCCATAGCAGTAGCGAAGGACTTTAGGGCAGTCCATCAGACTTACACCTAGAGCTTTAGGAGCACACAAGCAACCCAGGGGTGCTTTGCAGTTGAGGAAGCACAAAGAGTAGAGATATGCCTGGACCTAGAAGCAAGAGCTGGGAGTGCTGCTGTGGGGTGCACAACCCAGAACACTGTGGTTTTTAGCAGCAAGACAAAAGCAGAGACAGTGTGGCCTGGAGAGTTCCATGAAGATCAGACTGCATTCTCTCTATTCTGAGACAAAGGTTTGGATACAGTCACTTCTGCTCTGACTCTCAGAAGATATGCACAAAGCTGCCAGGGAAAGATGCCAGACAACAACAACAACAACAACAAAAGGTTTCAATGAATACCTCCCCTCCCCACAGCGGGCAGGGTAACTCTGCCCAAACAAGGTTGCCTGAGTAACAGCACCACAGGCCCATCCACCATCCACCAGAAAACAGGCTGGAAGAACAAGAGGCCAACATCCTAAGGTCCCTATAAAACAGGTGCATCTTGCTTGGGTTGTGGTCAATAATTTGGATTCTGTACATCCCTTCAACCCCTCAACAGAATGACTAGGAGGAGGAACCCTAAAGGGAAGAACCAAAAAAGTGGTCTCTGCCATAGAACTACTAGATATGGATACAACCAAGATGTCAAAATTGATTTTAGAGTAACAATTATCAAGGCAATATCTAGGCCTGAGAAAAATATTAACAACAATGTAGAATCTCTAAGGACAGAAATGGGATCTAATCAGGCTGAACTTAAAAATGTGATGAATGAAATGCAGTCTAAGCAGGATACATTGACTGTCAGAGTAAACGAGGCAAAAGAACAAATTAGTGAGATAGAAGATAAGATGATAGAAGAGATGGAAATTGAGGCGGCATGGGAAAAACAAATTAAAACCCAAGAAATCAAACTGGAAGAGATTAGTGACAGAATGAAATGTTCAATATAAGAATTATTGGGATCCTTGAAGGGGTACAGAGAGAGGGGGGTCTAGACGATATATTTGAGTAAATTGTAGCTGAGAACTTCCCTAGTCTGGGGAAAAAATAAGCATTCGTGTCCAAGAGTCAGAGAGGACCCTTCACAAGATCAACGAAAACAGACCAATGCCACAACACATAATAGCACAATTTGCAAATCTTAGATCCAAGGAAACAATCTTGAAAGCAGCAAGAGGGAAGAGTTTCTTATCTATAAAGGGAGGAAAATTAGAATAATGTCATACCTGTCCACAGATACTTGACAAGCCAGAAAGGGCTGTAAGACATATTCAGAGTAATAAGTGAAAAAACATGCAGCCAAGGATACTTTATCGAGCAAGATAACAGAATGGATGAAGAGACAAGGAGCTTTGAAGACCAGCAGAAATTGAAAGTATTTGTTACCACCAAGCTAACCCTACAAGAAATATTAAAGGGGGTTCTATAAAAGGAGAAAGACCCCAAGAGTGATATAGAACAGAAATTTACAATCTATAGAAACAAAGACTTCACAGGCAACATGATGAAAATAAAATCATACCTGTCAATAATCACTCTCAACATGAATGGCCTAAATGCTCCCATGAAACAGCACAAGGTTGCAGATTATAAAAAGATAGGACCCATCCATACGCTGTCTACATGAGACTCATTTTGAACCTCAAGATGCATCCAGACTGAAAGTGAAGGGATGGAAAGCCATCTTTCATGTCAGTGGACCTCAAAGTAAGCTGGGGTAGCAATTCTTATATCAGACAAATTGGGTTTTAAGTTAAAGACTATAGTCTTTACAGAAGGACACAATATAAATATTAAAGGGTTTATCCAACAAGAGTATCTAACAATTGTAAATATAGTATGCTACCAACATGGTAGCAGCCAATTACATAAGCCAACTGTTAACCAAAATAAAGAGACAAACTGATATTAACATGCTAACAGGAGGAGACCTCAGCCCTCAACTCAACATAGATAGGTCATCTATGCAGACAATCAATAAAGAAACAAGAGCTCTGAATGAGATACCAGACCAGATGGACCTCACAGATATATACAGAACATTCCACCCTAAAATAACAGAATATTAATTTTTCTTGAATGCACTTGGAATTTTCTCCAGAATAGATCGCATACTGGGGCACAAATCAAGACTCAGCTGATACCAAAAAACTGAGATTATTTCCTGTATATTCTAAGACCATAATGCTTTAAAACTGGAACTCAATCACAAGAAAAATTTGGAAGAAATTCAAACATTTGGAATCTAAAGACCATCCTACTAAGGAATGTTTGGGTCAACCAGGCAATCAAAAAAGAACTTAAACAATTCATGGAAACCAATAAGAATAAAACACATTGGAGAAAACCTATGGGATCCTGCAAAGGCAGTCCTAAGAGGGAAATACATAGCCATCCAAGCCTTAATCAAAAAAATAAAAAATTAAAAATAATAAATATATATATATATAAATCCTGAATACACAAATTAACTATACACCTTAAAGAACTGGAGAAAAAACAACAAATAAAGCCTAAGTCATGCATTAGTAGAGAAGTTATTAAGATTAGAGCAGAGATCAATGATTAGAAGCCAGAAATATAGTATAGGGAATCAACAAAACTAGAAGTTGGTTCTTTGAAAGAATTAATAAGATCGATAAACCACTGGCCAGATTTATTCAAAAGAAAAGAGAAGGAACCCAAATTAATAAAATCATGAGTGAAAGGGGAGAGATCACAACTAACACCAAAGAAATAGAAACAATTATTAGAAATTATTATCAACCACTATATGCCAATAAATTAAGCAACCTGGAAGAAATGGATGTCTTCTTGAAAACCTATGAACTACCAAGACTGAAACAGGAGAAACTGACAACCTCAATAGACCATAACCATAAACAAGATTGAAGCAGTGATCAAAAACCTCCTGAAGAACAAGAGTCCAGGCCTGATGGATTCCCTGGGGGATTCAACCAAACATTTAAAGAAATAATACCTATTCTCCTGAAGCTTTTTCAAAAACTAGAAGCAGAAGGAAATCTTCCAGACTCATTCTATGAGGCCAGCATTACCTTGATCCCAAAACCAGGCAAAGACCCCATCAAAAAGAGTTTCAGACCAATATCCCTGATGAATATGGATGCCAAAATTCTCAACAAGATCCTAGCTAATAGGATCCAACAATACACTAAAAGGATTAGCCATCATGAGCAGGTGGGATTTATCCCTGAGATACAAGGGTGGTTCAACATTTGTAAATCAATCAATGTGGTAGAACACATTAATAAGAGGAGAGAGAAGAACCATATAGTCCTCTCAATTGGTGCAGAAAAAGCATTTGACAAAATAAGCAGCTTTTCCTGATTTAAACTCATCAAACTGTAGAGATAGAGGGAAAATTCTTCAATTTCATAAAAACCACCTATGAAAGCCCACAACAAATATCATTCTCTTCCCTTAAGATCAGGAGCATGACAAGGATACTCACTCTCACCACTATTGTTCAACTTAGTACTAGAAATCCTAGCAACAGCAAACAGACAACAAAAAGAAATAAAAGATATTCAAATAGGCAAAGAAGAAGTCAAACTCTCTCTCTTTGCAGATGACATGATACTTTTCTGTGGAAAACCCAAAAAACTCCACCCCTAAATAACTAGAACTCATACAACAATTCAGTAATGTGGCAAGATACAGAATTAATACACAGAAATCAGTTGCTTTTCTATACACTAACAATGAACTGTAGAAAGAGAAATTAGAGAATTGATTCCATTTACAACAGCACCAAAAACCATAAGATAACTTGGAATAAACTTAACCAAAGAGGTGAAGGATCTATACTCTAGATAAACTACAGAACACTTATGAAGGAAATTATAGAAGACACAAAAAAGATGGAAAAAATTCCATGTTCATGGGTCAGAAGAATAAACTTTGTTAAAAAGTCTATACTGCCCAGAGCAATCTATACTTTCAACACCATCCCAATCAAGATCCCAATGGCATTTTTCAAAGTGCTAGAATAAATAATCCTAAAATTTGTATGAGATCAGAAAAAAATGTGAATTGCCAAGGAAATGTTGAAAAAAAAAAACAAAGCTGGGGCATTATGTTGCCCGATTTCAAGATATATTACAAAGCTGTGATAATCAAGATGGCTTTATACTAGCACAAAAATAGACACAAGGATCAATGGAACAGAATAGAGAGCCCAGATATGGACTCTCAACTCTATGGACAAAGCAAAAAATATATATCCAATGGAAAAAAGACAGTCTTTTCAATTAATGGTGCTGGGAAAATTGGACAGCCACATCCAGAAGAATGAAACTTGACCATTCTCTTACACCATACACAAGATAAACTCAAAATGGATGAAAGACCACAACATGAGGCAGGAATCTATCAAAATCCTAGAGAACATAGAGAGTAACCTCTTTGACATCAGCCACAGCAACTTCTTTCAAGACATGTCTCCAAAGGCAAGGGAAACAAAGGCAAAAATGAACTTTTGGATTCATCAAGATCAAAAGTCTGCACAGCAAAGAAAACAGTCAACAAAACAAAGCAACAACCCACGGAATGGGAGAAGATATTCACAAATGACATTACAGACAAAGGATTGATATCCAAGATTTATAAAGAACGCCTCAAACTCAACACACACAAAACAGATAATCACGTCAAAAATGGGCAGAAGACATGAACAGACACTTCTCCAAAGAAGACATACAAATGGCTAACAGACACATGAAAAAAATGTTCATTATCGTTAGCCATCAGGGAAATTCAAATCAGAACCACACTGAGATACTATCTTATACCAATCAGATTGGCAAAAATTGACAAGACAAGAAACAACAAATGTTGCAGAGATTGTGGAGAAAGGGGATCCTTTCCCCAGTGTAAACTGTTACACTGCTGGTGGGAATAGAAGGTGGTAAAACACTTTGGGAAAACAGTGTGGAGGTTTCTCAAAAGTTAAAAATAGAGCTATCCTATGAACCAGCAACTGAACTACTGGGTTATTTACCCCAAAGATACAGATATAGTGAAAAGATGGCCATATGCACCTTGATGTTCATAGCAACAATGTCTACAGTAGTCAATCTGTGGAAGGAGTGGAGATGCCCTTGAACAGATGAATAGATAAAGAAGATGAGGTCCACATATACAATGGAATATTACTCAGCCATCAGGAAGGATGAATACCTAATAGTTGCATCAACTGGATGTAAGTGGAGGAGATTGTGCTAAGTGAAATAAGTCAAACAGAGAAAGGCAATTATCATACAGTTTCACTTATTTGTGGAACATAAGGAATAGCATGGAGAACATTAGGAGAAGGAAGGGAAAAATGAAGGGGTAGGGGGATTCAGAGGGTTGGATGAACCATGAGAGACTATGGACTCTGGGAATCAATGAGGGTTGGGGCGGGTAGGGAGGATGGGTAAGCCCAGTAACGGGTATTATGGAGGGCACGTATTGCATGGAGCACTGGGTGTTGTACACAAACAATGGATCATGGAACACTACCTCAAAAACTGATGAGGTTTTTTAACATTAAAAAATGTAAAATAATAAATAATAAATAAAATACCAATGCAAAAACATTACACAAATGTCTGACACTCAGTAAATACTCATTAAATATTAGTTTTTATTAATAAAAAAGATGCCAAATCTAAATGTGAAATGTGATTCAAGATTGTATCATGGAGCACAAATATAATTTTTGCTGTAGCAAACATTATTGAGACAATCTACAAAACTTGAAATCTAATGGGATCAGAGGGAGACAAACCATAAGAGACTCTGAATCTCATGAAACAAACTGAGGGCTGCTGGAGGGTGGAAGGGTAGGATAGGATGGCTAGGTATGGACATTGGGGAAGGCATGTGTTATGGTAAGTGCTGGGACATGTGTAAGCGTGATAATTCACAGACCTATATCCCTGGGGTAAATAATAAATTATATGTTAATTAAAAAAAAAAAAACTTGAAATCTGTACTGTTGCCAATATTATTTTATTAATATTAAGTTTCCTATTTGTGAATAATTTGGGGATCTGCACTGACATACTTAATAGTAAAGGAGTCCAGTGATTGCTGCCTACTCTCTAATGAATCAGAAAGAGAGTAATAAAATTGAATATGACAAAATGTCAGCAATTGCAGAATCCAGGTGAAGGGCAACAAAAGAAATTCTTGTACTTTTCTTGTCATTTTATGTTAGTTTAAAGTTGTTCAAGATAAATATGCTTGCCATTAAGTGAAAAAAAAAAAAAGAAGGAAAGGAAAACTTAATTTATCTTAGCAGCATGTGTATATGGTCCTTTCTAGAAAGAAGAGATTTGAATTCAATGATTCTTAAAGGTTGCGGAAGTTTCTCAGCCTCCTGTTACCAGTAAACTCATAACATGTAGATTAACTGTTGAAAAAAAAAAAGTCCACTATATTGTTAGGGGGGGAAAAAAAAGGATATTTATCTGATGGTCTTATAAAGATTAATTTTATATCAATATTTAAATTTATTTACTTAGTGAAGTTTATAAACGATGGATGATAATTTTATGATTCAAATGAACTTCACTCAGATTCTAGAGAAATGAAAAGATTTATGGATTGATAAAATTATGAGTAAATATTGATACAGCATTATGTTTATATTTCTTGATTTGCTTTATTTTACTTATTAGGATTATTTCTAAATCACCAAACATTAATATTTTATTTTCAAGTCTCAGGTATTTTTCCCCTACCTCTATGAATTATTGCATGATTGTTGACATAGCTTTAAATTTGTGGTTTTCATCACTAGATTTTAGTATATATTCTAATGTGAGTTGTAGTAAGCAAGAAAAAAGTACAGATGATTAAAATAATTCATTTTATCTACCCTCAGATGAAAAATTTATCTTCACTTTCTCTCCATTAGCCATACCAGTATTTCTCTGACATTGAGAAATATCTGATATCAGGCAAGGTGGATTGACAATGAAAGACAGGAAGAGAATGGCCCAATCCCTCCCAGCACTTTTAGGTCACCAGATGTGCTCTTGCACTGAGTATCTGTCGCCTCAGTCCTTCACAGCTTTAACCTGTACTTCATACCCAGGCCTTCTTTACTTTCCATTTTTCTCATTTCTAACCCCCCACCCTTCCTGCTTCTGAACTTATTTCTCACCAAAGTCATTAGAAGACCCTTAATAGCTCAAACTATATACTTTAATATTCCAGGCTTTGAGTTAATCATTACATCATGTAATTCTCACAAACATTATCTCAATTTTATTTTATTCTAAAAAAATAGGGCAACGTAGATGGGTTTCCAATTCTGTCAGTGGTGGATAGTCCCATTCCTCATGGGTCTTCCCACACACAACAAAAAAGCCCTGCACATAAAGCATGGGAATTCTCTGAAAGATGGGAATAAGAAAACATGGTGCTTTGAGAATGGAGGACTTCAAGAATAGCATGTCAGGGGGTTCCCTGGATTTCTTAATGTCTTACAGAAGCATCCAATCCTGAATCACCAATACAAACAAACCAAAAAATCTCTAAGAAAGCCTGCTACTATAACCAAATGGCCCCAAACTGGACAATGCAACATTAGATGTTGTCTGGTAATCTATTTTCTACTCCAGCTAAATATGGTAATCTATTTTCTACTCAGCTAAATACCAACAGAAAAACCCAGGATGCTTCCCTCCCTCCCCACTGTGGTTCCATTGGCACCTGAGCAAGAAGCTGATGATTTTTCTTCCACCACATCATCTTTCTTACCCTTTCCCACCCTTCCAAGCAGGAGTATGTGGTTTCTCAGAGTACCTCCAATTAAAATAAGTGTTCTGAAAAAGCAATCTTTGGGCCTAGATTGTTTTCTCTAGAGAATTTTACCAAATATTTAAAGAAAAATTAATACCTATTTTATAAAATTACCTCCAGAAAACAGAAGAGGAGGAAACACTTCTCAAGTATTTTCATGAGGCTAGTATTATTTTGTTACCAAAACCAGAGTAAGACAATATAAAAAGAAAAAAAAATACTCTACAGATACTGTCTCTCATGAACTTAGTACAGAAGTTCTCAACAAAGTATAGCAATCCAATCCATCAATGTCTACAAAGAATATATATACCATTGTCAAGCAGGATTATTCCAGTTATGCTAAAGTGTTTTAACATTCAAATACCAATCTTTACAATCTACCATCTATATTAACAGGCTAACAAATCATATTTTGATATCAATTGATAAAGAAGTAGTATTTTACAAAATCCAAAAACCCTTCACATGAAAACTTTTACCAACAAGACACAGATGGGAACTCTTCAGCTTAATAAACAGCATCTACAAAAACTTCCTATAACCCACATTATATTAATAATGGAAGAACTGATACTTTCCATCTAAGATTGGCAAGAAGGCAAAGATCCACTCCCCCATTCTTATTCAAACAAAAGTATGAAGGTTCTAACCACTGCAATGAGATAAGAAAGAAAGAAGAATATATAGACTGGAAACAAGTAAATAAACTGCTCCTATCTGCTGATGGTATGACTGTCTATTAAAAATCCATAGGAAACTAACAACAACAATAATAAAACCCTAGAACTAATTAGTAGTTCAGCAAGGTCATAGGATACAAGACCAACACACAAAAAGTCACCACATTTCTGTATACTAACAATGAATATGAAAACTAAAATTAAAAACACAATATCCAAGAAAGCATTTTTGCAAAGAAAAAACTCATAATAAAATTTACACAAAAAGGCACACATCCTGCAATAGCAAAAACAAACTTGACAAAGAAAAATATGGTGGGAGGAATCACTGTACCTAATATAAAGCCTGATAAGCACCTACAGATATATATTAAGGCGGTATGATGTTGGAAGAATGGAAAACACATAGATCAATGAAAGAAAACAAGATAACCCAGAAGCAGGCCCATAGAAATGTACCTAAATGATTTGTTATCAAAAATGCAAAGAAAAACAAACAAACAAACAAACAAGCAAAACGCAATTCAGTTGAGGAGAGCCTTCTTAGCAAATGGTACTGAAGCAGCTGGGTACCCATAAGCAAAATTTTTATTTTATTTTATCTCTATTTTATTTTATTTATTTAGAGAGGGAGGGGGGAAGGGCAGATAGAGAGAGAGAATCTTAAGCAGGCTTCATGCCCAGCTTGAAGCCCAATATGGGACTCGATCTTACAACCCTGATGTCATGACCTGAGCCAAAATCAAGAGTCAGACAGAATCAACTGAGCCACCCAGTTTCTCCCCATAAGGGAAGTTTTTAAAAGAACCTCAGCCTAAGCCTCACATTGTACAAAAATTAATGCAAAAATATATCCCAAATTTAAATGTAAAACATAAAACTATAAAAGTCTTAGACAAAACTAAATAACAAATAATAAAAGAAAAATATCTTAGGATCCAAGATCTAGGCAAAGATTTCTTTGACTTGACGTTAAAAGCATGATCCATATGTTTGTATCTTTAGGGTAAATACCCAGCAGTGCAATTGCAGGGTCATAGGGTAGTTCTATTTTCAACATTTTGAGGAACCTCCATGCTGTTTTCCAGAGTGGTTGCACCAGCTTGCATTCCCACCAACAGTGTAGGAGGGTTCCCCTTTCTCCGCATCCTCACCAGCATCTGTCATTTCCTGACTTGTTAATTTTAGCCATTCTGACTGGTGTGAGGTGATATCTCATGGTGGTTTTTGATTTGTATTTCCCTGATGCCGAGTGATATGGAGCACTTTTTCATGTGTCTGTTGGCCATCTGGATGTCTTCTTTGCAGAAATGTCTGTTCATGTCCTCTGCCCATTTCTTGATTGGATTCTTTGTTCTTTGGGTGTTGAGTTTGCTAAGTTCTTTATAGATTTTGGACACTAGCCCTTTATCTGATATGTCGTTTGCAAATATCTTCTCCCATTCTGTCAGTTGTTTTTTGGTTTTGTTCACTGTTTCCTTTGCTGTGCAAAAGCTTTTCATCTTGATAAAATCCCAAAAGTTCATTTTTGCCCTTGCTTCCCTTGCCTTTGGTGATGTTCCTAGGAAGATGTTGCTGCGGCTGAGGTCGAAGAGGTTGCTGCCTGTGTTCTCCTCGAGGATTTTGATGGATTCCTTTCTCACATTGAGGTCCTTCATCCACTTTGAGTCTATTATCGTGTGTGGTGTAAGGAAATGATCCAATTTCATTTTTCTGCATGTGGCTGTCCAATTTTCCCAACACCATTTATTGAAGAGGCTGTCTTTTTTCCATTGGACATTCTTTCCTGCTTTGTCGAAGATGAGTTGACCATAGAGTTGAGGGTCCATTTCTGGGCTCTCTATTCTGTTCCATTGATCTATGTGTCTGTTTTTGTGCCAGTACCATGCTGTCTTGATGATGACAGCTTTGTAATAGAACCTAGATGTCCATCTACAGACGAATGGATAAAGAAGATGTGGTATATATACACAATGGAATACTATGCAGCCATCAAAAGAAATGAAATCTTGCCATTTGCGACGACGTGGATGGAACTAGAGGGTATCATGCTTAGCGAAATAAGTCAATCGGAGAAAGACAACTATCATGTGATCTCCCTGATATGAGGGAGAGGAGATGCAACATGGGGGGTCGAGGGGGTAGGAGAAGAGTAAATGAAACAAGATGGGATTGGGAGGGAGACAAACCATAAGTGACTCTTAATCTCACAAAACAACTGAGGGTTGATGGGGGGGAGGGGTGGGGAGAGGGGATGGGGTTATGGATATCGGGGAGGGTATGTGCTATGGTGAGTGTTGTGAAGTGTGTAAACCTGGCGATTCGCAGACCTGTACCCCTGGGGATAAAAATATATGTTTATAAAGCTGTAAAAAAAAAAAAAAAAAAAAAAGAAAGGATGAATCCCCAAGTTTTGTAGCAACATGGACGGGACTGGAAGAGATTATGCTGAGTGAAATAAGTCAAGCAGAGAGAGTCAATTATCATATGGTTTCACTTATTTGTGGAGCATAACAAATAGCATGGAGGACAAGGGGAGATGGAGAGGAGAAGGGAGTTGAGGGCAATTGGAAGGGGAGGTGAACCATGAGAGACTATGGACTCTGAAAAACGATCTGAGAATTTTGAAGGGGTGGGGGGTGGGAGGTTGGGGGCACCAGGTGGTGGGTATTGTAGAGGGCACGGATTGCATGGAGCACTGGGTGTGGTGCAAAAATAATGAATATTGTTATGCTGAAAAAAATTTAAAAAATTTAAAAAAAAATTTTAAAAATTAAAAAAAAAAGCATGATCCATAAATGTAAGAATTGAGCAACTGTACTTCATCACACTTAAAAACATTTGTTCGACGAAAGACCCTGTTAACAGAGGGAAAAAAAGTGAAGGTACAGAATGGGATAAAATATTTGCAAATCGCATATCTGACAAAGGACTTTTGTCTAAAATACGAAAAAAAAATCAAAACTCAACAATATGGAAACAATTCATTTAGAAAATGAGCAAAAGGGGCACCTGGGTGGCTCAGTGGGTTAAGCCTCTGCCTTCGGCTCAGGTCATGATCTTAGGGTCCTGGGATCGAGCCCCGCATCGGGCTCTCTGCTCAGCAGTGAGCCTGCTTCCTCCTCTCTCTGCCTGCCTCTCTGCCTACTTGTGATCTCTCTCTCTCTCTCTCTCTGTCGAATAAATAAATAAAAAATTAAAAAAAAAAAAAGAAAATGAGCAAAAGATATGAATAGACATTTCACCAAAGAATACATATAAATATAAATTAAGCAAATAAAAATATTCAACATCATCATCAATCATGGAAATGTAAATTAAAATCACAATGAATTTTCACTTTGTACTTATCACAAAGGCTGAAATTAAAAATAATAGTCTCAACATCAAATATGCATGAGGATATAGGAAAACTAGATCATTCATTTGTTGTTGGTGGGATTATACAACGGTACAGTGATTCTGAAAACAGGTTGTTAATTTCTTTTTTTTATGATGTTCCATGTATTTTATTTATTTTTTAAGATTTATTTATTTATTTATTTATTTGACAGAGAGAAACACAACAAAGAAGGAACATAAGCAGGGGGAGTGGGAGAGGGAGAAGCAGGCTTCCCCTGAACAGGGAGACTGTTGCAGTGTTCGATCCCAGGACCCTGGGACCATGACCTGAGCCGAGGGCAGATGCCCAATGACTGAGCCACCCAGGAGCCCCCAGGTTGTTAATTTCTTATAAAACAAATTATGTAACTACCAAATAACCGAATTGCATATTTGGTCATTTATCCCCAGGAAATGAACATTTATGTTCACCCAGAAACCTGTACACAATTATTCCAAGAGGATCCATTCATAATTGCCAAGAACTGGAGATACTAAACACGTTCTTTAAGGGGTGATTGGTTAAATATCCTGGGTTCATCCATATCAAGGAATATTACTCAGTAACAGACTCTTGATGTACACAACTACTTGGATAAATTTCTATGTAATTTTCTGAGTGGCGGTAAGCCAATCCCAAAAGTTTATATACCCTATGATTCATTTATATGACATTCTTACAAATTAGTTGTAGCTGGCATTCAGGGACCAGAAGAGGGAGGTGGGAAGAAGATGGATGTAGTGTTAAAAAAGAAACAGGAAAAATCCTTGTAGTAATGGATCTGTTCTGTATCTTGACTCTATCAATGTCGGTATCCCAGTTGCAATATTTTACTCTACTGTTGCATGATGCTACCATTATGGGAAAATAGGCATGTTAGTTTTCTAGGGCTGCCATAACAAAATACCATACACTTGATGACTTAAGCAAAAGAAATTTATTTCCTTGCAGTTCTAATGGCTGGAGGTCTGTGATTAAGGTGTCAGCAGGTGTGGTTTCACCAGAGAAGGTTTCTTTCTTTCTTTCTTTCTTTCTTTCTTTCTTTCTTTCTTTCTTTCTTTCTTTTATGTTGGGTTAGCCACTGTATAGTACATAATTAGTTTTCTTTTTTTTTAGTACATAATTAGTTTTTAATGTAGTGTTCAGTGATTCATTAGTTAAGTATAACACCCAGTGCTCATCACAGCACATGCCCTCCGCCTCTTCTCTCCTTGGTTTCCAGATGGCCACCTTCTCCCTTTGGGTTCACATACTCTTTCCTCTATGTCTGTGCTCTAGTCTCCTCTTCTTATAAGGACACCAATCAGATTGAATTAGGGCCCATCCAAATGATCTCATTTTTTTTTAATTACCTATTTAACAACCCTATCTTCAAAACAGACACATTTTAAGATACTGTTAGGGCTTCAACATAGTAATTCTGAGGGACACAACCCAGCCCATAACACTGGGTAAAGGGTACTTTTATTAATTATTTCCTGTATTATTTCTTATAAGTGCATGTAAATTTGTAATCATCTCAAAATACTTATATTTTTAAAATAATATGAATCATTATTGTACCTCATTCTGTTAAGAAAATGACTGAAACCCAGAGCATTGCAGTTACTTTGAAGTTACAGGCATTACAAGGTAGTGATAGGCTGTAATTAATTTACTCCATTCCATTGAGCTTTTAATAGGTATCTAATAAGTATCTGGTGTGCCAAGTAGCATACTATTTGTTTTTTTTAAAGATTTATTTATTTATTTATTTGACAGATCCCAAGTAGGCAGAGAGGCAGGCAGAGAGAGAGAGAGAGAGGAGGAGGAGGAGGAAAGCAGGCTCCTTGCTGAGCAGGAGCCCGATATGGGGCTCGATCCCAGGACTCTGTGCGGGCTCAATCCCAGGACTCTGGGATCATGACCTGAGCTGAAGGCAGAGGCTTTAACCCACTGAGCCACCCAGGCGCCCCAGCATACTGGTTTTTTAAGATACAGAGATGGGTAAATTCTAAGTAGCTGTGATTATTAATTTCATGTGTCAACTTGAGTGGGCTATAGTATGTCCAGATATTTGGTTACATGTTATTCTAGATGTTTTTGTTCTTAGATACCCATGAGAGTGTTTTTAGATGAGATTAACATTTCAGTTAGTAGACTGAGCAAATCAGATTGCCTTCCCTAATGTGGATCCTCCTCACCTAATCAGTTGAAGGCCTGAATAGAACAAAAAATTTGATCCTCTCCCAAGTAAGAAATAATTATTTCTGCCTCCCTCACTTCAAACTGGTATATCTGCTTGTTGTTTTTTGTATTTTTTGTTTTTGTTTTTGCCTTTGTCCTTAAACTGAAATATGGGCTCTTTCTAGGTCTGCAGCTGATACATTCAGACTAGAACTATACCATCAGGTCTCCTGAGCCCCCCAACTTGCTGACCCACTCTGTAGATCTTGGGGCTTGCCAGCCTCCATAATTGTGAATCAATTCCTTAAAATAAATCTTTTTATACACAAACACACACTCACATCTCCTATTGGTTATGTTTCTCTGAAGGACCCTAGGTAGTATGCTAATTCAGTGGCTATAATATTCTCTTCAAATGTAAGATTGATTTTCCCACCCTCAGTTCTCCAGGGGTTACCTCTTTATCCCTCTCTTACTTAAGTACACCTGGACAGTGGAGTCCTCTAAGTTTCTCATAAGATTTTCCTGACTGAGGAATTACATGCTGTTCTTAGAGACTCTGAGCACCTGAGTCCCACCTTTCTCTTGGACTTGACATTATTCCTAGAGTGTCCCACATCCTGTCTGGAATGAACATCACTGGAAACATGTGATTCAAACTCAATTTTCCACGGTCAGAGCCTGGTTTGAATGTAGCTCCCTGAGGGGACAGATATAGTGAGCATGTTTATGCTATATCACCAATACCAGAATAGGATGTGTTTGGAAGTTATCAAATAGAGAAGCAAATAGAAAGATGACAGATGATAGATTAGATAGAAAGATGATGGATAGATGATAGATTGATTGATAGATGATAGAATGAATGATTGACTGAGAGAGTGATAGATCCTACCTATATTTTGAATGAATAAGTCTTTTTGCTCATAAGGAAATTTATATCTAGAATAAGTTTGTGAGTCATACTGAGTCTTATCTAGAAGTAGGTGGGTCAAAAAGAGGTTGCAGGTGGTAGATAGGTACTTTCTTCCATAGGCTATTTTATGATCCTAGGTTTCAAAAGGACAAATTATTGTACCCACATCAAAAGCCCTTCTTAGTCATGATATATGCTGGTTTTGAAAACAGGACAATTGTCTGTCTTAAACAATTTTGGTCTGATGTAGCATGCTAGATGTTGTTGTTGTTGTTATTACTATTATTATTATTATTTTTATCAGTTAAAGGTTTGTTCAAGTTAGTTTTTCCAGAGGTCGGTTGTCAGTATTCACGGAAGTCCTACAAGGACTTCAAGTTCTGCAAGGAACAGGGCATGGTGGCACTACACTATGAAACCAAGAACCCTAGAGGGGCATACATACATGTAATGTTTGAATGGCACACTTCACTGGGGCACCTGGGTGGCTCAATTGGTTAATCAGCGGCTTTCAGCTCAGGTCATGATCCCAGAGTCCTGGGATCAATCCCCATGTTGGGCTCCCTGCTCAGGGGGAGCCTGCTTCTTCCTCTCCCTCATCCCTTCCCCCTGCTTGTGCCTTCTCACTCTCTCTCTCTCTCTGTGTCAAATAAATAAGTAAAATCTTAAAAAAAAAAAAAAAGAACAGCACACTTCATCTTTCACAGTGCACTCATAGCCCATTTCTCAGTAACCATGGGGCACATCATACATCATCCATATAACATTCCTCAACTACGAGACACATTGACTTGCTTGCCGAGAGCTATGATTGCTCTCTTTACTATTCCAGCACTAGAGTAGCAGGAATCTTTGATTGGACTGAGTTAACCAGTCTCTTTAATATACGTTTAAGAAGTTAAGCCCACAATCTTATTTAGAAATCTCCTGAGTCAAATAGTCAAGCAGATGATTATTGCTTTTCCCATAGCAATCCAAATAGCCATCATTCAAGATTCCTTAAAACAGATGAGTGGATGTCAATATTATTTTTGCTACAATGTCACTGTATTATTAATAATCATTTCCTGGGGCGCCTGGTGGCTCAGTGGGCTAAGCTGCTGCCTTCGGCTCAGGTCATGATCTCGGGGTCCTGGGATCGAGCCCCACATTGGGCTCTCTGCTTGGCAGGGAGGCTGCTTCCCTCTCTCTCTCTCTCTCTCTCTCTCTGTCTACTTGTGATCTCTGTCAAATAAACAAATAAATAAAATCTTTTAAAAAAAAAAAAGTAATAATCATTTCCTGTGTGCTGGAGCTGGACCAGGCATGAAATCTATGAGTTGTTCTGATGTGAACACAAAATGGGAGTGGACAGGGAGATTGTCATTTGCTTAGAAAGTGTGGCTGTCCAGAGTTGAGTCCATGGATCCTGGAGGAATAGATGAGGATTCAGGAGACACAAGTTGTTGCAATAGTAACTGTGGGACTCTGTGTGGGAAGATACCATGTCTTCATTTTTCTCTTCAGTCCAAAACAGTTAACTCCTATAATCGCCTTCTACTATTTTTCCAGTGCTTTAAGTTTAACTGTCCTGGACCCTACACCTAATCCAACTTACACACTCCCTCCCTGACAGAAAATTAAATAAATAAATAAATAAATAATAAAAAAAAAGAATTGACAAATTATTTCAAACATACATTTACAGGAAATAATATAACAAGTATATATCAGGTAGATGTGACACGTTTGCCTTTAGTAATAATGTTTCTGATTCTTCTTTTAAAGAAACACAACAGTTGAAATCTTCTTTCTAATTCAAAATTGGCATTTCCTTCCCATTCCCTCCAGGAATAGTAGGTTTCTGAAACTGTTGTTAACAGCTTTCTGTACGTTTAATAATTTTACTCCATAGATAATTTATCACAACCACTATAGTATTATTTAGTGTGTTTTGAAACATATAATAGTGGTAACTCTCTCTACATGTTCATTTGCATCTTATTTTCTGTAATGCTTCAAATATATTTTTAAAGGTGAGAGGTGTTTGCATTTCCATCCTAAAATACTAGCCATATCTCGTAAATCCCTGGATGTAACTATTCAGAAATCTTTCTCACAATATGAACTCAAGCCTTTCTAACATGGCATAAAAGACAAAAACAAAAATTACATAATTGATATCTACCTCCTTGGCCCTGGGGCATAGTGTTGAAAAACATTCCATAAATGGATAAATGGTCTCCTGTATCCAACTTATATGGCTAAGTCAAATGAAGCAATGGAAGTGAAATTGCTTTAAAAGTACCAAAGTTCAAAATAAAAATGAGGTCATGTGTGTATTCTCAGTGGCTGAAATAATAATAATAATTAATAATAATAATAATATAATGCTGAAATTATATATCCTTACTGCAATGTGTCAAAATTGCTCCCAGTTTTCTTATCCTTTGCAGCCAGTCTATCTCTGGTACTACAAAAATACACCCGGGATGAGAAGCATAGCCACAAAGATGTTTCTTATCACTCCTGTCACTCATTATTGACTCTGATTGTGAGGACAGTTCCTGGTAAAGTTGCCACTATTTTCTTATACTTTAAATTACAAACAGTGCTAGATATCATGCAATTCTGTTTAAATGTTTGTATTGAATCATTTCTCACTTTTGAGTGCTTATAAATCATATGGTATTCTCATATAATTCTCATCAATTATGAAAAAAATATTCACAAGTTGCACACTCCCTCTTGCAGTGGACTCCGGGGAGACCCACATTTGTACTATCTAATCTTAGGCTGGCCCGTGTTTTGAATGTTTTTAGTGATGCAACCAGTCCCCCTACCAACAGCTTGTCTTCCTCTAGAAGAAACACCTCACATTCCGGTGCTTACTTTTCATTCCATATGAGTTTTAATTCCATTTTGTAGTGACTATGGCTTTGAAATAAATATGTGCTTCTTCTTCCCCATACCCCTTATGCACAGATTATGCCTTCCTTTAAGTAGCTCCTTTTCTTATCTCAGGTACCTTCCTCAAGCTTACCCTATGGTCTATTCCATGAAAAGTGTGCCAGTCTTTTATTATTATTTTTTTAAGATTTTATTTATTTATTTGACAGAGAAAGACATAGTGGGAGAGGGAACACTACAGGGAGAGGGGGAGAGGGAGAAGCAGGCTTCCCGCTGAGCAGGGAGCCCAATGTGGGGCTCCATTGCAGGACCCCAGGCTCATGACCCGAGCTGAAGGCAGACACTTAATGACTGAGTCACCCAGGTGTCCTGAAAAGTGTGCCAGTCTTCAACTCTTCTCTCTCAGCTTCAAACCTGTAGTTTAAACTCTGCTGTGTGATGCCAGAACTGTCTCAAAACCACATTGACACTGTGCCAGCTGCTTCTTGTTTGGCTCAGCCCATGGGGAATGCAAAGGACCAGCAGGCTCCAGAGGGAGAGATTTGCTCTGCCTCTCCTCTTCCTGTTCCTGTTCCTGTGAGGATCACAACAGCCTTGCTTCTTCACTGTGGTGGCTGTGGTTCACATTAGGAAAAGTCATTTAATTTAATTTTCAGTGTTTCCAACATTTGCAAGACCAGTGTCAGGGTATTCCCTCAGACCCCCTCCTCAGATATCTCAGTCCCAAGGAAACTTTAGAGACACCAGTCCAACTTAGACCATTCATAGAAATCTTGAGTTCAGCGCTACAGCATTCCTATTCCGGGTTTCTAAATTTAAGTAATCACAGCTTCATCTGCTTTGTTTAACCAACCCTAGAGGCAGCAACTACCTCATTGACATCTTAGTGTTCTCTTTCTACATTTTTAACTTTATACCTAGTTAATTCTTTATAATTACTTGTTTTTCCTCTGATAAAATACCTAATATGATTTCTGTCTCCAACCTAGATTCTGCTTAATTAGTAAAAGAGTAATCTCAGGAACTAGACCAATAACAATGAGTTTTAGGGAGGGTTTAAACTGAAGCAGTGTATTTCTGTAAAAAGCCAGAGAGTGGTAAAGGTTTTTAGCCTCTTGGGCCATAGAATCACTGTCACAACAACTTAATTCTGTTATCAGATGAAGGAAGTTCTACACAATATGTAAATAAGTAGGTATGGTGATATTTGACCTATTGACTATCATTTGGAACACCCTGGTTGTTGGAAAATGATCTGGAGTGGATCTGGAGACAAGAGTTCTAGGCCTGGGATGGCTGCAAACAAGGTCAAGGTCTCTGACCTCCTTTCAAAAAGCAGATTTTGGAGATCAAATATCTCAAAGTTCTTCTTCTTCTCTGTATTTCTATGAGTCTAGAATTATTCATTTAACTTAATTATGTATCCGTGGGTAAGATTTGGCACAGAAAACAGTTGTGGTAATTGATTTGAGGAACGACAGAGATAGGAGCTCCACGACCTGCTCCCCAGTAAAATTAGAAAAATAATTTAAAAAAGCAACCATTTAAAGTCTTTGAAAACCATCCTAAAGGTACACAGGAAATGAAAGTATCTCTACTCAAGCAAAGCTAGTGAAATTCAGTAAGAACAGCAAAATTTTGTAGTATTGGGGGGAAAAAAAGACACTAAGGGAGAAATTGGGGGAACTCAATATATGGAAATTGAAAAACACACTCCTAAACAACCAGTGAGTCAAAGAAGAAATCACAATGGCTCAGGTCGTGATCTCAGGGTCAGATGGAGCCCTGAACTAGGCTCCATGCTCAGCAGGGAGTGGGCTTGAGGATTCTGTCCCTCCTTCTCCCTCTGCCCATTCCCCAACTCATGCACACATTTTCTTTCTCTCAAATAAATAAATAAATCTTTAAAAATGGAAATAAGAAAATACTTTGAGATAAATGAAAATGAAGACACAATCTCCTAAATCTAAAAAAGATAGAGATAAATCAATGTAAATGTCTATGGTAAAAAAAAAAGAAGAAAGATCTCAAATTAATAACCTAACATTTCACCTAAGAACCTGGAGAAAAGAAGAGCAATTTAAAAACTAAAACAAACAAAAGGAGAAATAATAAAAGTTAGAGCAAAAATTAATAGAGTAGAGGGGTGCCTGGGTGGCTCAGTGGGTTAAAGCTTCTGCCTTCAGCTTAGGTCATGATCCCAAGATCCTGGGATTGAGCCCCACATTAGGCTCTCTGCTCAGTGGAAGAGCCCCCCCCACCATCCTGCCTGCCTCTCTGCCTACTTGTGATCTCTGTCTGTCAAATGAATAAACAAAATCTGTATTTTTAAATTTTTTAAAAGATTTTATTTATTCATTTGACAGACAAAGATCACAAGTAGGCAGAGAGGCAGTCAGAGAGAGAGGAGGAAGCAGGCTCCTCTCTGAGCAGAGAGCCCAATGTGGGGCTAGATTCCAGGACCCTGGGAGCATGACCCGAGACGATGGCAGAGGCTTTAGCCCACTGAGCCACCCAGGCACCCCAACAAAATCTTTAAAAAAAAAAATAATGGAGTAGAGAATAGAAAACAATAGAGAATAATAAATTTAAAGAAAGCTAATTCTTTGGAAAGATCAACAAAATTGATAACCCTTTCACTGTATTGATGACTCAAGTAACTAGAAAAGAAATGAAAGAGAGGGCCATTACTAATGATATTACAGAAACAAAAAAAATTATGAAGGAGTACTGTATATAGTTTTAAGCCTATAAATTCAGATAATTTAAATAAAATGGGCAAATTCCTGAAAACACATAAGTTACTGAAACTTGACTGAAGAAGTAGACAATCTGAGTAGACCAATTAAAAAAAAAGGATTGATTAATAATAATAAAATTTACCCCAGCACACGCAAAACACCACCCAAATTATTTCACTGATGAATTATTCCAAACATTTAAAGAAGAACTAGCATAACTTTCTCATAATATCTTTTATTTTTTTTAATTTTATTTATTTATTAGACAGAGATCACAAGTAGGCAGACAGGCAGAGAGAGAGAGTGGAGGAAGCAGGCTCCCCGCCGAGCAGAGAGCCAATGCGGGGCTCGATCACAGGACCCTGAGATCATGACCTGAGCCAAAGGCAGAGGCTTTAACCCACTGAGCCATCCAGGCGCCCCAATATCTTTTATTTTAAAAGCATTTTATTTATTTATTTGAGAGAGAGAGAGGAGGAGCAGAGGGAGAGGGAGAAACAAGCTCCTGGTTGGGGCTTGATCCCAGGACCCTGAGATCATGACCTGAGCTGAAGGCAGACCCTTAAATGAATGTGTCATCCAGGCACCTCTTTCATATATCTTTCAAAAGCAGCAGAAGAGAAAATATTCCCATCATTTGTTACCTTGCTATCAAAACCAGACAATGACATTACAAGAAAAGAAACAGCAGACCACTAATACTTCTGAGTGCAGTCTCAAAATTCTCAACAAAATATTATCAACCAAAGCTAGCAGCCTATAAAAAGAATTATACTCCATGACTAAGTAGGATTCAAGATTGCTTTAATATCTAGAAATCAATTAACATAGCATATCAATAGAATACAAAACAGAAGACACATGATTATCTCAATAGATTCAGAAAAGCCATTTAACAAAATCCAATACCTGTTTATGACAAAAGCTCTCAGAAAACTAGAAGAAGAAAACATCCCTAAACCTGGTAATGACATATAAGAAAAAGAATAAAGAAAAAAATAAAAACAGCAAAAATCATATTTAATGCTGGAAGACTAGCTTTCCCCCGTAAGTCTAGAAATAAGGATGTCTGCTCTCATCATCATTTCTATTTAGTCTATCCATTGTAGGTTTTAGCCAAGAAAATTAATCAATAAAAAGTACTAAAAGGCATCTAGATTGAAAAAGTGAAACAATCTCTATCTGCAGATGACAGAATCCTGTATGAAGCAAATACCTTTGGTCATAAGAAGGAACTCTGGACTGATACATGCTCTACATTGATGAACCTTGACAACATCATGCTAAGTGAAACATCATAGAATTAATAATGAGTTTCTGCAAGGTTGAAGGACAAGATCAGGACAAGATACCCATTTTTGGGGTTCCTGGTGGTGGCTCAGTGGGATTAAAGCCTCTGCCTTTGGCTCAGGTCATGATCTCAGGGTCCTGGGATCGAGCCCCACATCAGGCTCTCTGTTCAGCAGGGAACCTGCTTCCCCCTCTCTCTGCCTGCCTCTCTGCCTACTTGTGATCTCTGTCAAATAAATAAAATCTTTTAAAAAAATCCGTTTTCTTTCTATAAACCTGCAATGAACAATGTGAAAAGGAAATTTAGAAAACAATTCCATTTACAATAGTATTAAAGGGAATAAAATAATTAGCAATAAATTTTACAAAAGAAATTAAAACTTTATATTCTGAAAACCATAAAGCTTTGTTTAAAGGTATTTTTAAAATATTGAAAAAATAGAAAAATATTCTATGTTCATGGATCAGAAGATAACAATGTTAATGTGACAATAGTCCCCAACTGTCTTCTTTGTAGAAATTGACACATTGATTCTAAAATTCATGTAGAACTGCAAAAGACTTAGAATAACCAAACAATATTTTTTAAAAATAACAAATTTGGATGATTCCCACTTTCCGGTTTTAAGACTTTCTACAAAGCTACAATAATCACAAAACAATAATACTGGCCTAAGAATAAACATATGGAACAATGGAATATAAGTGAGCATCCTATTCTCACACTTGTATTTATCATCAACTTGTTTTGACAAGAGGGCCCAAAAGCATTCAATGGAAAAGAGCAGTCTTTCCAACAAATGATACTAAGAACCATGGATAGCCATGCGTAAAAGAATGGAATTAGATCCTTGGTTCATCCCACATTAAAACATTAATGCAAATGCATCAAAGGCCAAAATGTAAGAGCTAAAATTATAAAATTCTTGGAATAAATCATAGTATTTAATCATCACAACCTTGGGTTGGACTTAGATGGGTTCTTAAATATAACACCAAAAACAGGGAAACCAAAAGTAAAAATAAATAAATTGAACTTTATTATAATTAAAAACATTTATGTTTCAAAGGACACTATGAAGAAAGTGAAAAACCAACGCACAGAATGGAAGAACATATTTATAAATCGTATCTGAAAAGAGACCTATGTCTAGAACACATAAAGAACTCATTCAACTCTCAATAAAGTCCATGGTGAAAGGGAGAGGGAGGTAGATCTCCTGTTATGGAACGAATAAGTCACAGAATAAAAGGTATAGCATAAGGAATAGGATTGATGGTATTGTAATAGCCTGGTATCGTGACAGGTTGTAGCTACATGTGTGTTGAGCCAGCACGGTTTGTTGAATTGGTATATTACACCCCTGAAACTAACACATCGCGTGTCAACTATAATCAAATAAACATTGGAAACATAAATATATATTTCAATGCAAACACACAAAATATGCAGGTGATATGAATAATATTCCGCTGAAGATGACCAAATTGCTGGAAAGCAATGAAAAATATTTGACATTATTTGCCACAGTAAGATACTATTCAAAAGAACTAGGTAATCAAGAACTAAGTAAGATGATAGCAAGTATTGGCAAGGATTTGCATCACACAGGCGCCTAGGTGGCTCAGTCGGTTAAGTGTCTGCCTTTGGCTCAGGTCATGATCTCAGGGTCCTGGGATCGAGTCCCGCATCGGGCTCTCTGCTCAGCGGGGAGCCTGCTTCCCTCTCTCTCTCTGCCTGTCTCTCTGCCTACTTCTGAACTCTCTCTGTCAAATAAATAAATTAAATCTTTAAAAAAAAAAAAAAGACCACATACCATATTATTCCATTTATATGAAATTCCTATGAAGTATGAAACCTGAAGATAAAGAAAGTGCCTTAGTGGTAACTTAGGACCAGGACAGGATGAGATAAGGAAGTAATAGCTAGAGTCTATGGGATTTTTGTTGAGATAATGAAAATGTTCTGAAATTTGACGGTGGTGATAATTGAACATCTCTGTGACTATACTAAAATCATTGATTTGTACACTTTATTTTTTTTAAAGATTTTATTTATTTATTTGACAGACAGAGATCACAGGTAGGCAGAGAGGCAGGCAGAGAGAGAGAGAGAGGGAAGTAGGCTCCCTGCTGAGCAGAGAGCCCAATGCAGGAATCGATCCCAGGACCCTGAGATCATGACCTGAGCCGAAGACAGTGGCTTAACCCACTGAGCCACCCAGGCGCCCTAATTTGTACACTTTAAATGGATGTACTATATGACATGTGAATCACAGCTTGATAAAGTTAAGATATTAGCTGTGATGGGAATCTGGACAGAGGTCTAAGCATAAGGAGTTACCTTAAATCATTGCACATTCGGTTAGCCTATGAGGTTGGTTGTAGTGTTTGAGTCTGGATGACTTCTGCAGTTCAGTAAACTCGAAGCAGGGAAAGAGTTGAGGGTAGCTAGGAGGTGTCATTTTAATCCATTTAAGGGGTATCTGATCTTCTTGGTGATTGATAGGGGCAGAGGCTGGGGAGAAGAGAGCCCGTTTTTTTAACCTACAGTACTTAAAACTGTTGACTTCTTCCTGGCTTGCGTTGTATGAAATGAGGGACACCTAGTCCATTTAAGTGGGCTTTGGAGGTCTGAATGATCAAGAGCTCTTTGCAGAGGCTGTACCAGAAGCCTCCTCAAACTGCTAGAAGGCATGCGGGCTGCTGTCCCTCATCTTTTTCTTCTATTCAGAAAACCACCACTGCCTTTTTGTGTAGTTACCTCCCCATCAAGTTTTAATAGACTGCAATATCTGTGAAGCCTTGTGAGCTGAGTCTTAGTTCTCCTTGGGAGTTAGATAAACAAACTGTCCACTTTGCTTCTCTTCCCCATTTGTATCTCCACTCCCAGGCATTTCCATTAACTCTGACTTATAAGACATCCACTGCTTTGCTTCAGGCTTAAATTTTCCTATAATTTAGTCATATTTGGGCAGTGGCCCCATTCTGGAATCCTAACTGGTACATTAAATGCACACTGAGATGCTTTAACCAAAACGGTCTATGAGTGGGACCCAATAGGCCTGAAGATTGGGGACGTCATCTTAATGATTACCTCTGCAGTCCTCAGGAGAATGACTGGCTCAAGTCCTGCTGTGGGCACATGCATGACAAACAGAACTGAGATATCAACAGCTTGACAAGAGAAGTGGGGCAGTTGTTTTGGGGGCTAATGTCTAAGTGTTGACAAGATTCTCAAGAGTCACATGCCCACTGCATCATTACATGAATAGGTAAACCTGACCATGTTACCCCTGGATATAATCACAAAAGGATTCCCAGGCTAAACTTTCATTGTGTTTACTTTTCCTGAAACATTAGTGTTACCCACAACTGCAGGGATCCATACATGAGACATTTTACTTTGTGTTATTTCTGAACATTAATTTATTTTCTTATTGTGGAGTCTTGGATTGCATAGCTATGGGCATTCTAAAAATCAATCCATCAACGAATAAAAACGCTGACATTTTTTTACCAAAATTGCTTTTATAATTAAAGAGTGTATGTTTTGCCTCAAATAGTTTCCAAACTAAGGAAATAGCCTGTGGGGTAAACTGGGACATGGGTTGCTTTTTCTCCACCAAATAAATTAGTATAAATGAGAAATTGATAAAGTAATTCATTAGAAGTCAACTCTAAAATTCCTATGTTCCTTGTGACTATGAACTCAAATGCTCACAGTCTATTTTCTCAGCTCACATAAGAAGGGCAATTAAAATTAGCTCCTGTAAGCTGTGACCTGCTAGGTTTTATGACTGTGAGGCTGGACAGGCAGGCTATTTAACGGTAATGAGAGGCCACTCTGGAATTCCGCACACTTTGAGTGGAGTCCTAGATCCACTATTTACTAGCTGAATGAACTTGAAAAGTTGTTTCACTTTTCTGGATTTCTGTAGCTTAACCTATAAGATGAAAGGAAGAACAGAACCTTTGGTATAAAGTGGTTATATGAATTAAATAGAGAAAAATATAAAACAGCACAATCCCTGGCACATGTAAACCATTCATGAAATTTCTGTCACTATTATCATTCCTTGAACAATGTGCAAAATGGTTTTCAATTTAGTGTATAAAAATGGCATGATTAATGTGGATCATGAGAAATGAAGCCATGAGTAAGCACTTTGCCTGATCACCCTTATTTTGATTTCAAAAATAATAATTTGATTATGAAACATAGTTCTCATTAAACAATTTGCTTAATAAATGTACAAATGCAGAAAAATATATAAGTAAAACTTTAAAAAGAAGAATCCCACAAACCTGAAGAATGTAACTGTTAACATTTTGTTATATAACTTTTTTCAGCTGTTTGGGGTGTATGTGTATAGTCTCTTTTGTTTTTTAAGACTTAATGTTTTTAGAGCAGTTTTAGGCTTAGAACAAATTGAGAAGAAGGTACAGAGATTTCCCTTGTATCCCTATATCCCCCACAAATGCCCCATTATCAACATCACTCATGAGAGTGGTACATTTTTTACAATTGATGAACCTACCTTGACTCATCATAATCTCTCAAGGACCACAGTTTACATTAAGGTCCACTCTTGGTGTTGTATATGGTATGGATTTGGACAAGTGTATAATATTATGTATCATCATTATGGTATCATGTAAAGAATTTTCACTGCTCTAAATATCCTCTGTGTTCTGCCTGTTCATCCCTTCCTGCTCCAGTCCCAACCCCTGGCAACCACTGATCCTTTTATTTTTTCCACATTCTTAAATTTTACAGAATAACATACAGTTTGAATCATGCAGTATGTGGCCTTTCCAAATTAGCTTCTTCCCTTAATAGTATGCATTTAATATTCATCCATGTCTTTGAATGGCTTGATAGTTCCTTTCTTCTCAGTGCTGAATAGTATTCCAGTGTTTGAATGAACCACAGTTTATTTATCTATTTACCAGAAGGATATCTTGGTTCCTTCCAAGTTTGGGCAATTATTACTACAGCTGCTGTACACATTCATTTATAGGTTTTTGTGTGGACATAAGTTTTCAACTTCAACAGGTAAATACCAAGGAATATGATTGCTAGATTGTGTGATAAGAGTATGATAAGAGTACGTTTCCTTTTGTAAGAAGCCACAAACTGTTGCTCAAAGTGGTTGTACCATTTTGCTTTTCCACCAGCACTGAATGAGAATTCCTGTCGCTCTACATCCTTGCCAATATTTGATATTGTCCGTCTTCTGGATTTTGGCCATTCTAAATAGGTGTTTAGGAGTATTTCCTTGTTGTTTTAATTTGCATTTCCCTAATGACATATGATGTGGATGTTTTGAAGTTTTGATCACACTTAATATATATATTTTTATCATGTATTTTTTACTTAATTTACCAGGATTTTTTGCAAATTCCTCACAAAGATCTTTTTAAGAACTGCTTGTGATTAAAATAGGTGGGAAAGCACAAGGCATTGTGATTAAAGATGTTGACTTTTGAATCAGGCAAACCTGAGATCAGATCCTGGCTCTGAAGATTTCTGTGAATGAAGATATTCATTACTTTTACCTCTCAAGTCCAGTCTTCTCAGATTAAAATGTGGGTAGCATATAATTCCAAATAAAAGATTCATGGGATATTTAAATGAAATAGTACATTTAAAATATATAATAAAATTGCTGACTCAAAGGACTTTTTCTAGTAAATAACGGTAATAATTATTATCATGATTTAAACAATTATGCTCTATCTCATATATCCATTGCTTCCTCTTCCCCTCCCAGGACTTTTGTATTATTTAATTAGCATCATGATGACTACTTTTGCACATGAGGCATTTTTACAATGTAGACTTTTTTTTTTTTAAGCTGCAAGACTTTTTTTGAAGCTCTAGTTCACATTTTGTATATGTCAGGTTGTCATTTTACTGTCACAGTAGCAAAGACAAAATAAGTGTGGGGTTTTGTTCTCATTACCACCCAGCCAGTATGGCATCACAGACAAACATGATAAAGTGTGGTCTAGAACCCAAGTCTCTTGGTTTCCAATTCTTAGCTTATTCTATTAAATCCATTCTGTACAACTCTTGCAGAAGGACAGATAGATGATTTTTCATGCCTTCCTATATGACTCATAGCAAAAAAATAATTTAGTTTGGAGAAAATTTATTCACCCATGCACCCAAATATCTCACACTCACATCAGTGAGCAAATAATGTAAACACTTGCCAATTTCATTCAGAGTCGAAATATCTTCAAGCATTAAGATTTTCGAGAAAATGCATTACTACTAATAGCGAACTGCCATTCCTAGTCTTGGTCACGGAAGATGACATGCTTCCTTTGTCTTGTTATATGACCCACTAATAACAGAGAATAAAAGTCTAAATTAAGTCAATGAAGAAAATGGGAATTCAAGGAGAAAGAGGGGAAAGTGGGGAAAAAAACAAATAAGTTTAAGAATCCAGTCCCATTCATTTAGTTTTTATATTTCTGGTCAAACAACCTTACAATTTAGTGAAAGAACATTTAGTTAACCTGAATTTACAACTAAAATGGTTTATTTTTGCTTGCTTGGCAGTCAGATTGGCAGTATATGATTGGAAATGTCCTCAAAGGAGCTGGAAAGTCCTCTAGGATCAGAGATGTGGAGTCAAGAAAAGGAATCCCCTGGGGAAAAAAAATCAGCCACTGAAAAACAGACTCAACCTCAAGATGGACTGGTCAGTGTAAAATGTTTACCTAGCAGTTCTCAGTGATGGAGACTCCTGCAAAGTCCACTAGTTGACTAGTCAATTATTTTCTTCTGGGATAAAAGCCAACTTGGAAGACCAAATTAATTCAAGAGCTACAGAAGGAAGGTACCTGAGTGGGAGACTCCATAATAACCACTAACATCCATTCATCTATGCTTATTTTTTTTTCCACCAAGGGATACTTTTCTATTTATGACTGCTCAGTGAATTAAGTAATTAGTTTAGTTTAAAATGCAATTTTTATCAGAATGGCCATAAAATAAAAATCATGTTACTCTCACAGCTGTAGCATTTCATCTGAACATGGGGTGGGATAAACATATCATGAACTATAGTATTTTACAAAAAAAAAAAAAAAAAAGGCTGTGGTCTCATGATGAACAAACATTAGTTTTGTCAACCAATAAAAAATAAAAACAATTATCACCCTCCCGAGATGGCTGCAAAAGTTAAATAAAATGTAATATATAAACTTTCCTTATGTACTGGACATATTTTTAAAAATGCTAAAGTGTTTGGAGAAATAAAAACAAATGTTTTCTAAAACCTTAATGAAAAGTTCTTTTATACCTTGAAGCCAAATTGATTTTATTTAAAACCATGTTAATAATAATAATAATAATAATAAATTTTTGACTACATATTAGGTGCATACTAGGTGCTAGGCATTGCTTTAAGTGTTTTAAATTATTAACACATTTAATGTTTGCAACAATACAATAATTCCAAAAGGGAGATATTACACTAACCTCATTTTTGAGATGAGAAGGTCTTAGCTAGCACATATGGGTCAAGTATCTTGCCCAACATCACAGAGTTCTTGCAGGCAAAGTCAAAATTATAACTCAGGCAGTCATACATTTGTGTGACCTCTTATCCACCTTGCCATCTGTGTCAATCAAGATAGATTAAGTTATGCTTCAATAATGACTACTCATCAATTGTCAGTGCATTAAAGCAAAAAGTATTATTTTTCACTCATGCATGTCTATTTTAAAGCATATAAAAATATGCCCAGTCTATAATTGCTTCATTCAAGACCTCCACCATCTTGAACTGGTAACCAGGAAAATAAGAAGAAAATGTAATAAATATTTTAATGCCACCCAGAAGTGACAAATATCATGTCAGCTCACATTTCACTGGCCAAATCAAGTCATATGGCCGGCCATACCCAACTTCAGAGGAGGAACTTATACAAATTAACCATGGCACAAACTAGAATATTGGCCAAAGAACTCTACTGCCTCTGAAACTAGGCATCGAACACACACTCATACACAGGCATACTTGCATGCACATGTATGTACACACACAAACCATTGCAAAGCAGTGTGTATATTATCTCAATGTATAGAAGCAAACTAAAAATTTCAGCAAATCATTTCTTTCTTCCTTCTTCCCTTCCTCCCTTCCTTCCTTCCTCCTTCCTTCCTTCCTTTCCTTTTCCTCCTTCCTTCCTTCCTCTCCAAAATTTGATCTTTATTAAAGATCATTTTGTGTTAATTACTCTGAGAGCTATATGATAAACTACTAATATAGGATGTCTTTAAAAAAATATGAATTTGGACATGCAACAGGTCAAATCCCTGAAGTATAATGTGGAATTACTCTGACATCAAACTCTGATATTCTAATTAATCTGCAACCTTTAAGCTATATCCTGCTAAGTAGCATTATAAATTACTTTGTCAACAGTTGGTCTACAGATATTCACAGATATTAAAATAGTTTTATACATTTGTCTAATTTTCATCCACATGGGAATGTTAATCTCATTTTCTTCTTGGTCATTTACTAAGCACACATATTTACATATAAGTTTCATTATATATGATCCACATGTAAACCAATTGTCAATTGCCTGATAGTGCCAAGTTTCCAGTCTGTCTTGTAACATTTTAAGGAGTCTCCCATCATAGACATACCGGTAAAATCCAGCATATCATCACATCTTTCTGGAGATTGTGATTTTGGAGGAGTGAATAGTTATAATCTTCCAGAGACCTTTTCACTCCAATTTTCTACCTTAGATTTTTTTTTTTTCTACCTTTTGTTTTAATTACTGCAGTTAATGCTATTAAGTGCAAACATGGTTACTGGCCCCTTTTCTATAACCACTTGTAAGTAACATATATTAGTCTTCTCAGATTTCCATTACAAAATGCTACAGACTGGACAGCTAAACAAAATAAATTTATTTTCTCATAGTTCTGAAGCCTGGAAGTCCAAGATCAAGGTATTGGCAGGTTTGGTGTCTCCTGAGCCCTCTCTCTTTGAATTGTAGATAACTGCCTTCTTATTCTGTCTTCACATAGCCTTTTCTCTGTGCAAAAACATTCCTCTTCCTGTAAGGAAAGAACTCCTATTGGATTAGGGCCCCACCCTTATGACCTCATTTAACCTTACTTACCTACTTAAAAAGGTGCTATCTCCAAATGTAGTCACACTGTGTCTTCAACACATGAATTTTAGAGAGGACACAATTCAGTTCATAACATATCACTGCATAAGATTCAGGAGTATTCTATATTTCTACTGAAAACATGGTAAAAATACCATTAGTGCATTATGGCACAATCAAAAAACTATATAGTTTTAATTTTATTAGATTATATTTAGTTTTTATTTGTTTATTTTTTTGGCACTGTGTAGAGAGCTCATAAAACAAACAATACTGAAAACTAAATCTTAGACAGCAGGGTTCTAGAAAACCATTTGAAATTCTTTGCATTGAGAATTCCTCACTTGTTGCCTCTGTATGCACAACCCTGATTTTCATCATCACTGGACTCCTCCTCCCTGTCTCTCCTCCCAGTCTAATTGTCAGTCTTCCACTATTGCTGACCCTCCCCAGGCCTTGTCTCTCTCCCTCTCTGATGTGAAAAAGTGAGATGTATCCTACTTTCAGTGTTTCCACCAGTCCTTATGCTAAAGAATTTTCACCTTCCCTTCACTACACAACTTCTTAGAGCATCTTCCTAAACAAAGAGCCAAATACTAGAGAAAGGAATTAACTCCAGCCCTAGCAGAGGAAAAGTGATAAGTCAACTTTGATTCCTCGTGGATTTTAAGTTAATAAAATGGTGATTGGAGACAACACAACTGAGGCTTAGGGTTGCTTTAAAAATAACTTTAGAAACTCTGCGGGCACCTAGGGGTTCAGTTAAACATGAGACTCATGGTTTGGGCTCAGTTCATTATCTCAAGGTCATGAGATCAAGCCCTAAACTGGGCTCTTCTCTCAGCATATAGTCTCCTTGAGATTTTCTCTCACTCTCCTTCTACCTCTCCCCCTCATGCTCTTGTTCTTTCTTTCTCTCTAAAATTAAAAAAAAAAAAATCTTAAAAAAAACAATCTGAGAAACTCTGAAACACAAAGAAATATGTCATATTGTGTAGAAATAAAACAAAAGTTTCATTCTTAAACTGTGTGATAAAACCTGATATTTCCTATTTTATTGCATATGCTGTTTTGACTTTTAGACGATTTTACAATCTTTAATGGGTTGTGACCTAGAGATTGGAAAACACTAATTTAAGGAGATTATATTAAGAAAAATCCAAGAACTACTCAGTGTTGGAGACAGAATTCCAACACTAGCTTCTCCAAATTGAAAGCCTGTACAAGCACTACTAAAAACATGAAAACTTTAGGTCTTCTCTGGGGGATGAACAATGTATTCATGAGTCCGCAGGAGATCTCAGTGGAAGCAGCTCACAAAGAAGTAAAGAAAGAGCTTCCACCTTTTACCCAGAATTTCTCATGCCTGCCTGGGAGGGTGACAGGCTTCTCCTTGAAATGGGAATGCAGACTCGGTTAGGCAGTTCACTTTGAAGATGTTTTCACAACTGCTCTTTTAAAGCAGTTTTATAAAACTCAATGCTGTCATTAGAACTGTGATCCTTGCACAGGGGTGATATCATAGCTCATTAGGGCTGTGTGAATTTTAATAAAAAGAGGAAGAATTGTATGGTGTACTTAATGCAGTGAGTTTAATACCATAATAAGTACCTACAGATTTTTTTCTTTTCATTAGAACTGTACCAGTCTTGAATTAAGTACACACGCATATACACACATACACAAAAAACTATCTCACAAATAAAAATAATTTATCCCCAATGTCCAAAGCCCAAATAGAAAATATGTAGCAAATATTCAACATTAGTAAGATGGAATAAGGCAGAAGTAGAATAGGGGTCCAGAATTTAGGGCAAAAATGGTAAATAGAAATAGCTCCTTTAGTTTGTCCCTACTTCTAAACTAAGGGCTGCTTCTAGGGCCCAGCTCCCACAGCGACAGAGGAAGCACTCACTTATGGAGATAACAAGGAGACAGACTCCAGCTTCACACACACATCTCCCTCTGCCCAGTCACTGAAGTGTGAAGGACCACCTATAGTGGTTTCCTCTTCTGAGTTAGATTAGACATTGACCCTGAAATGAGATGGCACTTATGTCACAATGGGTAGGTAGTCTCCTTGGAACAGTGGACTCAAGGCAGCATGAATATCATTTGGCAAGAATGGGATAACAGATGGAATAGGCAGGAGGACATGAAGGAAAAAATATATATATCACAATATTCAACATTTCAAATGTCAAGAGTAGGCTTTCCTATTTCCTTTTCTCTTCACAATAAAATGAGAGAGACTCAACAAGTCATCCCATATGACCCCGGAGTGATGTTTGAAGATATTCCACCACATCATCCCAAACCAGCTATCAAACCAGATGTTGTGAAGTACCCCCACTGCTTAAAAAAAAATCAGTCCTGCTGATGGATAGTTTTGCATAACACAAAACAACCTGGATAATTTATTAATTTCAATTCCTATAAAATAAGCACTTTTCTTACTTTCTCTACTTATCTCATCTTGGACTGTAATAAAAAGTTACAGCACTCATGTAACTTATGTTTGAATACCTCCAGCATTATCACAAAGGTCATTGTCTTGAGACAAGGTGATTGCATTTCTGCACCTTGACAGCGTGAAGACCATGTGTCAGGCATTCAGCTGGGTGAAGGAGATACTAATGTGAGTAAATAGGATATGTGTGTGGAGGAGGTTTCAGCCCAGCCCAGAAATGTGAAGGTTTGGGGAAAGCTTCCAGAAGAAAGGGTGAAAGGGTCCAGAGCTGTCTTGGAAGAACAGGAGCTATTCAGATGTGATGGGGGGAAAAGACTGTTTTGAGCAGAAGAAACAGTATAACATAGACATATGAAAACATAAATCAGTACACACACAAAAAACTACAGTTTGGTGTACAGGAGGTTAAAGCTCTCAGTTCCCCTGACACACACACCTCTCTTCTCTCTCTCTCTCTCTTTTTTTCTCTCTCTCCCCCATATAGAGGCATATTGGTCTATCTGTAGTTTCTACTCACTGATCCTAGTTATACTTGTGAGGACCAATATCAGTTAGGGACTTTATCATCACTAATGGCCAAAACAAAAGAGAGAACGAAAAAGAGAAAGGGGGCGGGGGTTGTGGCAAGAAGGGAGCAAGGGCAGAAAAAAAGCAAGCAAGAAATTTCAAATTAAATTGCTCTAAAAAAGGAAAGTGAGTTGTGTTAAATCTCACAGAAACAGCAATATTTTCCATTCCTCAAATCTCCAGTCAATTTCTCATTGGTTTAATTAGTTACATTTCCTTAATCTAATCACTCTGCCAGAGCAATGTAGGATATGCATACAATTGGAACTTTGCACATTCTGCTTCTAGAGCTGTCTCTGGTGAATCCCACCTAAATCACATGATTGCTAATTAGGAAAGTGAATTCTCTGAACAAAAATCAGGATACATTCTGGAAAGAAGAAGAATGGATATGCATGAGGGCCAAGGGAGGGCCACAATAGGCCCCCCAGCATGTTCTAACCCTTCTTACACATGGCAGAATTGCAAATATTTCAGGCATTTTTAAGCATTCCTCAGGGTTAAATTAACACAGTGTCTTAAAATGTGCCCTAAATTTCAGGTTCCCTCAATATCATAGTGACCATATTTAGGAAGATAAATAGATCTTTATTTTTTAAAGAGAAATGGAAAATCTTTAGTGACTTCCTGGAGGATCTTAGAACAATGCTTATCAGAGGGTGCCTGGGTAGCTCAGTTGTTAAACATCTGCCTTCAGGTCATGATTCCAGAGTCCTGGGATCCAGCCCTGCATCAGGCTCCCTGCTCAGGGGGAAGCCTGCTTCTCCCTCTCCCACTCTCCCTACCTGTGTTCCCTCTCTTGCTGTGTCTCTCTGTCAAATAAATAAATAAAATCTTAAAAAAAAAAAAAAAAAAAGGAACCATGCTCACAAGGTGTAATGTGATCCAAAAGCCTCCACCTCCCCCCACAACCACTGCCAGTAAATCTTGCCCCCTGTCATACTGTCTCTCTGCTCAGACTATTCCTACCATTCTCACCTGGCTGTCCAGTTCCAATCCCTATCCTGCCCTGGACCTTGTGCATATGACTTTTTTGTGCTCAAAACACTCCTTGCTCCCCTATTTGCCTAATCTCCCCACCAAGCTCACCTGCACCTAGCTGACCTTTCAGGTCTCGGATTCAATATCCCCTCTTTAGAGAGTGTATCTTTCTCCCTCCAATCCAGGTTCAATCTTTCTAGAATATGTTCACACTGAGCTCACTCTCACTCTTTTGCTTTTTTCTTTCATAAAGTAGTTGATAAGAATTGTAACTACGTAATAATTGTGATATCTCCCTATAGCCCCTAGGATGAAAGCTCTATGAAACTACAGAAACTGCCTGTTCCTCCTTTCGAGACATAGTATAGGGCTTCTCCATATTCACCACGTAACACATATTTGTAAACGAGTATGAGAATCTGCCAACTATCATTAATAAGAAGTATAATTTCCCGAGTACTTACTATATGAATGTTTAGAGACCAATATTAAGTGAAAAAAGGAAGGCAAGAAGAGATTAAGTGACTTGTCTAGGGTGACACTGTTTAGCAAGCAGCAAAGCTGGAATTTAAAGAGTGACAACTTGACCACAGAGTGCATGTACTTATCTACCATACTCTGCTACCTCTCAGTTACTAATTTTAATAAAAACCCAACACCATCAGAAAACATGAATCATGGTTCTCTTTTCCCCAATCTAGACTTTAACCTCTTTGACTCTCACACTGCTCCAATTTATTTAACTCTTCTAGAGCCTTTATTGGGAAAGGAAGGATGGGGTTTGGATCAGAGAATTGGAAGCCACACCCTGGAAATTCTCAGCAATGAATTCACCTGTGGAAACAGTACTCCATTGCTTCCCTGGCTGCCCAGAGCCTTGACTCTGGGGACAAAGTCCATGAGACAAGCAGCTCTGTAACCTTTTATTTTGGGGAGGGTACAACAGGGAAGCCAAAGTTCTGCAATCTCTGGCATTGATGGTATGGAGCACTAAAGGTACAACGAGATTTCTGTCCCTCCATATGGCCCACCATCATCATTGCCAGCTTCTACACTGAGGATTTTATTTTATTTTTTAAAGAGTTTATTTATTTATTTGACAGACAGAGATCACAGGTAGGCAGAGAGGCAGGCAGAGAGAGAGAGAGGGAAGCAGGCTCCCCGCTGAGCAGAGACCCCCGATGTGGGACTGGATCCCAGGACCCTGAGATCATGACCTGAGCCGAAGGCAGAGGCTTTAACCCACTGAGCCACCCAGGCACCCCATACACTGAGGATTTTATATCATACCTTAATTTACAGGGTAGGAGAGAAGAGAGTCTACAAGATGGTCACTTGATCCCACTGGGAGAAATAGCCCTCATGTAACTGCGAATCCCCTAACACCACAGATCAGACATTTCCTTTCTTTCTCACATTTTATTTTGTTATTATTTTTTTCATCATGATCAGTGTAGTCTTTACTGCCCACCGACTAGTTCCCCCACTCCCCTACCCACCTCCCTTCTGGTAACCATCAGTTTTTTCTCTATAGTTAAGAGAGACACTTCTTTTTCCTATTTTTCATTTTTTTTTTCAATCAATGGATTATGCCAGAAACAGAGCATAAATATGTGAGGAGGAAATTTTGAAACATTCTCTTGCCTGCAGGAAATACAATTTCTTAGAAAAGGAAATGATTTTGTTTGGGAAAATACCTTGATAAGCTTTGGGGGAGGAAAGGAGAAGCCTGAAGGTATGAATGTTGGCAGGAAGCAAATAAGAATAAGAAAAGTTCAAGGGCTCTGCTCCACAGCATTGGCAGACTTGTTCTGTGTTCAGTGAGTGAGGGACAAATGCTGGGGGGAGGCTGAGAAAGCTGTGTGCAGTGGTGAGAATAGGGGGCGCTTGAAGCTGGGTTCTCTGCAGAAAGAAGAAAGCAGGAAAAGGCCAACTGGAAGGCTGACCAAAGGCCATTTTAAACCAGAGGATATTTAACATTCCATCTGGGGAGTTTTGCACGGTTATGATGGATATCTGTCCCCTCCAACACCTCACCTCAATTCCAACAAAGTCTTCTGCACACACATATACCATCGTTTATTTATTTATTTATTTATTTATTTCGCATTGTCTTTTAGGTTGTGTCATTTCATCTGTTATGAAATATGGAAAGGGGCAGTTGTCTGCCTGGAATGAGGTGGTATAGGCGGAAACAAAATGTACAAGAGAACAAGACCTAGAGATTTAATTAGGAGGAAGTGAGGAATTTAAGGCCCATGAGTCTCTGATTTGATGCCAGCTAGAATTCTAAGAAATCATACACAAACATTTAGATTTTTTTCAGGCTTGGTTTTGGGCCATCTGATTCTATTCAGTTGTCAAAGAGATTAGGATCTCTCCCTTACAAGTGAATTAAATTTAATGATCATTTTATGCACACTGACATTGATTTGTCCTAATTGTCTCTCCACGCCAGTACCACAACAAGGTTCAGGTCTCAGAAAAGACACACTGCATTTACACAGTCTGATGTTCATGAGAAATGCTGAGGACACTGAGAGACTGTTGAGAATGAAAGTGTCCACTGAAACATTCTCTGTCAATAAGTATGCTGATTGTGGGTAAGCATTTTAGCCACACACACAGGCAGGACGGCGCTGCTACTGGAGGAGAGACAAACCTTGAGCCTATGTGTGTCGTCCAAAACTCTATTCACTATTTACCAACTATACCTCAAGGGGTTCTAAAAATAAATGTTTAAAAAATGAAAATCTTGGGGCACCTGGGTGGCTCAGTGGTTAATCCACTGCCTTCAGCTCAGGTCATGATCTCAGGGTCCTGGGATCGAGTCCCACATCGGGCTCTCTGCTCTGCAGGGAGCCTGCTTCCTCTCTCTCTCTGCCTGCCTCTCTGCCCACTTGTGATCTCTCTCTGTCAAATAAATAAAATCTTTAAAAAAATAAAAATAAAAAAAATAAAAAATAAATAAATAAAAAATGAAAATCTTAAAAGTATCACTGGACTCACTCACTCTGAAAAGAGAGAGGAGGCTTAGACACATTCACCAGCCTGGGAGGATCAGTGTCCAGTAGGTCTTAAAGGTATCCAAAAGGATTTTTTTCTTACAGACACAAAGCTAACATAATGAGAAAGAAGAAAAACAACTTGGAAATCTCTTCTTTCTTTCTTTCTTTTTCTTTCTTTCTTTCTTCTTTCTTCTTTCTTTCTTTCTTTCTTTCTTTCTTTCCTTCTTTTAGGAAAAAGGAAACTGAGAAGTATCTACTTAAACTTCTTTTTACTCCCCCCTGCCTTCCATCCTTGTGACCACCTTGAGAAAATTTTATCATTAACTGTTTGCATTCCTGAAAATAATTGTACTATTGTTGTAGCATGAAGCTTCAAGGTCTGTATTTTGGTGATGAGAAGGAAAGAAGGAAGGAAGGCAGGGAGGGAGGGAGGGAGGGAGAGAGGGAAGCGATAAAGGAAAGGGAGGGAGGACTAGAGGAGAGAAGGGAGAAGGGAAGGAAGGAGTAATCAGAACTCAGATCAAGAATCAAGATCAACAATACCTCAGAAGTCCCCCTCAACCCACCTCTGGGTTTCTATATTCCCCCTAGAATAATAAGCAATTTTGCCTGTTTTTGAACTTAAAAAAATAAAAGCATATGGTATATCTTTTTATTCAAAATTACTTTCTTGAGATTCATGTGTATTGTAAAGTATGGTTGTAGTTCATTTATTTTCATTGTAATACACTGCTCCATAAATGTAAAATTTATTGATACAGTTTACAGTTAACAAACATTTGAGCTGGTCTCTCTCTTTCTCTCTCTCTCAGCTACTATGATTAGTGCTGCTATAAATATTTTTGCATATGTTGGGGAACTATCTTATTCCTTACCTGGAGCTATGTGACATTATCAATTATAGCTTCATCTCTCTTCCCATAATACAGTGGCTTCACAAATACATTATTATTTGATGATTTGGCTTTAGCATATGATTCTCTAGAAAATTTGTTATCAGCTACATTTTAGCAAAACAAAATGTGTGTCCTTCTCAAAGATGTGATTCTTAAGGAATTCTCTTGTTCTAAAAGGTAGCAGAATGCTGTTCTTACATAAGGATAATTGGCAGCTAAAGAGCTTTATGAAAGATATGAGTCCCATAATGAGTGATTTACTTACTCGAGCCTGGCTATAAATTAAAAGACCATGGAAGAGTGAATACTATCATTCCAAAGGGAGATGTTAGTTAGAAATAACAGGGATAATATGATAATAAAATCTTGTAATAATAATAATTATGATGCAAGCTAGAATTTATTGAGCTAGGTAGCATGGCACAGTCGTTAATAGAAAAGGATCTGGACCCAAACTGCTTGGTGAAAATCTTAAATCTCAACTCTGCCATTTTCTAGCTATATGAACTTGTTGTGCCTCAGTTTTATTATGTGTCAGATATGGAGAATAACAAAAGCAACTATTTCAGATGTTGATTAAATGAGACACCATGTGTAAAGGACAAAGAACAATATTTGAAATAGAGGAAATGTTGCACATGTATTAAGAGTTATCAGGGGGCACCTGGTGGTTTAGTCAGTTGATCATCCAGCTCTCGATTTTGGTTCAGGTCATGATCTCTGGGTAATGATCTCAGGGTCATGAGATCAACCTCCCTGTTGGGCTCTGTGTTCAGTAGGAAGTTGGCTTGACATTCTCTCTCTTCCTCTCCCTCTCCCCCTCCTCTTCCTCCCTGACTCTCTCTCTCTCTCTCTCTCAAATAAATTAAATCTTTAAAAACAAAAGACTTATATTATCATGATTTTTGAGCATGTATATACATTATTTTTAACTCCTTTTATAACTTCTCAAGATAGCTATCACTATCCCTAAACTTATATAAACTACCTTTTTTTCTAGTGTCTTATTTAATTTTCCAGTCTCCTGTGTTTCATGTGATTTCTTAAAAAAAAAAAAATGTATCTTGTATCTTATGTCATTAACTTGCTTTTTTGAATGCCTCTCTTTACTTTTGTGTTGTCTCAGTGCATCAAGGGCAAATCTAGGTGGAGTTTTCTTATAGCCTGCTTTACAGATTCAGTTATGAAGTCCTGTACAAGTTAAATAACTTACCCATGGTTTTAAAGCATATTAGGTAGCCAAACTGGTGTCTTCTTTCCTGCAGGCCCTGTGGTCTTTTCCTATTTCTTGCTGCCCCCTGTGGCTTAATGGAAAAATTAAGTCTTCCATGAGTTTGACTATTATGAGCTCGTCTTAATACTCTGAGTTAGCTGGATACTGATGTTCTAGATCATCATTTCTGCACTGCCACAGCAAAAAGTCTGCCCAAATTGTCGGATCAAATTTTGATTTCTAATTTTGGTGATTTGAAATGCCATAACTAGTAGAGAAAAAAAAATCAAAGCCACATGATGACATGAATATTTCTGTCTTTTCTGTGCAGCATTTTTAAACTATATTGAAGCTCACATCAGTTATAATTTAAACATAGTTAATAGTGAATTAACAGATTCTATTTCTGTCTCCCACTAAATGCAACCAAAAATCTGAACAGAATGTATCAAAGAAACCATCTGAGAGCTGAAAAATAAATAATGGCAGGAAGATTATGGTAAAAAATGTGGTGTTTGGAGCTATTATTGAACTGGCAGTAAGTTTCCCTTTTTATTTCTTTCAGTTTCTCGTAGTCTGGAATCAAAGACAGAATGCTACTAGCAGTGTACACCCAATGCTGATAGAAGAAACTTCAGAAGAATCTCTCTGTATGAGTAGTGGGACAGGGAGCATGTATGTGGAAGATTTAATAGGAAATAGCCCACTAAATTTTTGTTGTTTTTCTCTCCTAAGCTGGCCCCTGGACAATCTTACAGTGAAACAGAAGAAGCAGAAGCTTAGAAGACACCTAAAATTCCAAGACAGAATCATCTGTGGTCTCAAAAGGGTGCAGAAGATCTCTATTGTCTAGAGACAGCAATAGTCACAGAAAGTTCATGTCAGAATAAGAAGATTATGTCCAGGTTTTGCTGTTAGGAGGTCAGAACGTGGATCTCCTGGTACAAGAAAGTTTCAAGGAAGTTAAAGAAGAAAGACATTTCAAGAAAATGATCTCATACAGTTGTTTATGAACCACTGAACTCACCCTCCATCTGTGCATGTATCCATTTATCCAACACACCAAATAGTCTGGGAACTGAGCTAAATCACTGACCACCACTCATGTCCTAGACTAGCCATCGAGTGTCAGATGCAAAAGACCTCAATAAAACTGTGAACTCTGAAATATGACCTGACATGAGCACCAGAGCCCTCAGGTGTGGAGGGACTTGGCTGCTGAACATAACACGGTCAATTGCCTGCTAAAACAGAATGATCAACATTGTCAATAGTCTTCTGAGACACATAGTATCAATAATACACAGATATAAGCCATAGCTTCTCCATCTATGACAGCACAGGAAATCTTGACATCTTGCAAGGGGGAAAAAAAAACTGATGTCAACTCTGAGATGACATAGATGTTGAAATTATGAGGCAAAGATTATGAAGCAACTATTAACATAATCCAAGAAGTCAAGTTGAATGCTTTTGAGACTACTGAAAAGATATAAAGTCTCAGAATAAAAAAATGGAAAAGAGGAAAAGGAAAAAATACAACGTTTACAAATGAAAAACATAATAATACATTTAAAAAAAATACTGGATAGGTTCAGTAGTGGAGGGAGATACCAGAGGAAATAATTTGTAAATTTGAAAATACACCAATAGAAATTATCTAATATGATAGAAAGAGGAGGGGGAGAATGAAAATATTAACAGAGCCTCAGGGACCTGTGAGGTAATACCAAAGATCTAGCATTAATGTCATCAGAGTCCAAGAAGCAAGGAAAAAGCAGGAAAGTAGGCTGAGGGGAAATAAATAAATAAATAAATATAAAGGAACAGTGTCTGAAATAAACGGCAAAATGTATAACTTAAAAGATGCAAAAATGTCACTGAATCCCAAGCAGGATAAATAAAAATATATCCATTCTCTGATACATCATGAGACAACTGAACACTTTAAAAAATATTTTAAAATGTGAAAGAAGCTAAAGAAAAATAAGGCATTACTTATGGGGAAACAATAATTCAAATGATTGTGGATCCCCCCCCCCAAAAAAAGCCAAGAAGGGCTGAAAATAATTTAATACTTTTATTTTTTTTTAAGATTTTATTCATTTATTTGACAGAGAGAGAGATCATAAAGGGAGAGTGAGAGGGAGAAGACTCCCTCCCCCACTGAGCAGGGAGTCTGATGCAAGGATAGATCCCAGGACTCTGCCCAAGGCAGAGGCTTAACCAACTGAGCCACCCAGGCACCCCCAGTTTAACATTCTTAAAAAAGTAACAGGAAAGATCTGTGAACTCAAAATCTATATCCCTCAAAAAATATCTTTAAGGAATAAAGGAAAAGTGATAACATCTGTTAGCAGCAGATCTGTTTTATAAGAAATGCTAAAGAGGGGTGCCTGGGTGGCTCCATCAGTTGAGTGATGCACTCTTGCCTTAGGCTCAGGTCATAATCTCAGTGACCTGAGATGGAGCATCCAGCTATTCCACGCTTGGCAGGGAGATTCTCTGTCTCTCTCTGCCCCTCTCCCCATTCTCTCTCCCTCTAAAAAAAAAAAAAAAAAAAAAGTGGTCTAAACACCAAATAAAATATCACAGTGGATAAATAAAAGGATGAAATTATACCCTGTTTCCAAGAAACTCACTATAAGTGCAAGAGTAAAAGTAAAGGACAGAAAATGATACAGGATGCAAACGCTATTGAGAAGGAAACAGAAATGATGGGAGAACATCTCCCAGGGTATCTTGCATTTCTGTGCCTCTTGCAGGCCAGACATTGAGTGATATTTGTTTCAAACTATTTTTTATGTGGTGAGTGATCTTGGGAGATAGACACCATATCTTTTTTTTTTTTTTAAGATTTTTTATTTATTTGACAGAGAGAGATCACAAGTAGATGGAGAGGCAGGCAGAGAGAGAGAGAGAGAGAGAGGGAAGCAGGATCTCTGCCGAGCAGAGAACCCGATGCGGGACTCGATCTCAGGACCCCGAGATCATGACCTGAGCCGAAGGCAGCGGCTTAACCCACTGAGCCACCCAGGCGCCCTAGACACCATATCTTAAACTCTGAGCCAAAAGGCAGGCATATTACTTCCAATTCTGAAAGACGAGCGTGGTCTCCACTCAGACTTCCTTACTTAGAACACAACCTGATACTAATGCACATGTCCTCTTGTTCCCCTCATGTTTCCCTGTGGGAATGGAGGCTTGGGAACCTGAACCTAATAGTCTGGATACTGTGATTTCTGTGAGACATAAATTGCCTTTAATCTCTGACTCACTATTGTGTCCCCCATCAACATTCATAGAACTGCGGCATGCTAGTAACTTGCAAGTAAAAGTCTCAGACTCTCACAGCTCTTGACATGAAGTGGTTACATTAGTATGAAACAAAGTATACTTCAGAACAAGAAAAATTAGAGATAAAGAGACATATTACATAATGAAAAACATGTCACTTAGTTCACTAAGAGGACATACCCATCCTGAATGCCTAGATACAGAATAACAGAGCCTGAAAATACATGAAAAAAAGCTGATAAAATGAAAAGGGAAAGTGGACAGATATACAAGTACCCTCAGAAACATCAATATTCTTCTCTCACTAATAGATAAGATTGTATTAGAAAAGATATATAACAACAAAGCAATACGATCAACCATTTGGAATCTAGTCGGCATTCACAAAACACTCCATATAACATCAGCAAAACACATATTGCAGGGAGCACTGGGTGTGGTGCACAAACAATGAATCTTGGAACACTGAAAAAAATAAAATTGAATTAAGATGTTAAAAAAATAAATAAGCAAAAAATAAGATAAATAGCAAAACACAAATTATTTTCAAGTGTACATGGAACTTTCACAAAGATAAACCATATCAGGTTATAAAATATCCTTACTACATTTAAAAGACTTCAAATCATATTTCAAGTATATCACTTGGTTATAATGAAATTAAGCTGGATATTAATAACAGAAAGAGATATGAAAAATATCCACATATGTGAGAGTGAAAAAACACACATCTCAGTGATCCTTCAGTCAGGGGGAGGAGTTAGGGTGGGGCAGGGGAGGAATGTGAATGGAACTATACAGCCTAAGATGATGATCAATTTTGTTGTATAGATATTTAAACATTTATAATAAAAAGGTTAAAAACCATAGCTAGTGTAGACAAAGAGGCAAAACTATATCCATTGCTGACAAATTTATTTTTAGCCAGTAGCCACATCACCGTATATGGAATTTTGAGTCTCTGTAGAGCATGGTACACAGGTATCACCCCACTGGAAATGGCCAAAGGAGCAGTGCCTCTGGTGCTATAATCCAGCTTTAACTGATCACAAGAGGACCTGAAGGCCCAAGGTAAATTGCAAATGACAGTATTAATCATCAAAATATCAGTACCTTGAATACACTTTTGAAAGCACCCATTATTCTCGCTGCAAAGACCTTATTTATGTATAAAATAATAAGAATGGAGGCTCTGGAGAAAACAGAATACACTATTTACTGGCTCACAATCCCGAACTGTTACATAAAATCCCTGAGCCTTCACTTCTTCATTTTAAAAATGGGGCTAACAGTAGTAACTATTTCACTGAGCTGTAGTAAAGAGACAATTAAATCTGTATCAAATACTTAGAACAGGGCCTGAAACAGTATAACGTCAATATGTGTTAGCTATTATGGTAAGCTGAATAATGCTGATCAAATATGTCCACATCCCAATCTCCAGCACCCAAGAATATGCTACTTTTCATGGCAGAAAGGACTCTTCAGATGCAATTATGTTCAGGATCTTCAGATATCCTAGATTACTTGGGTGGGCCCAATGTAATGTCAAGGGTCCTTTCCTGCAAGTGAAAGAGGGAGGTCGGAAGGTGAGAGAGAATTCAGAAGATGCTCTGCTATGTACTTTAAAGTAAGGGGCTAGAGCAAAGGAATGAGGAGACTCCCAGAAGCTAGAAAAAGCAAGGAAATGGGTTTTTCACTGGAGACTCTAGAAGGAGCACAGCCCATCGACACCTTGATTTTAGTCCAGGGAGACCCATTTCAGACTTTTGAATGTCAATACTGCAAAATAATACAAAATAAATACTTGTGTTGTTTTCAGCCACTGTCCGTGGTGATTTGTTGTATCATCGATACAACAAATAAGTTCTTTCTTGTTTTCCTCAATTTATAAAATATATATTTTACCACTTTCTAAATAGTCTTTCAAATTCTGTTATTTTTCTTGCACAAAATAGACACTTTGAGATAATCCATAAAGGAATTCTGTGCTGTGATAGAAATTCAGACTTAGAGTTGACCAAACCCGGATTCAAATCCTGACTCCAACATTTACTGGCCCTGTGACTTGGAAAGGTTGTGTAACTTCGGGTTCCTGTTTCCTTATAACCCACACAGGGATTAAACTTTGTCTGCCTATAGGGTTGTTATGAAGAACAAGTGAGGTATTGTCACAGATCATTTAGCACAGAATCTGGCTCTTAATTAGTGGTCATTAATGAGAATTATTAATGCAATGTTTATCCAACATCCTCACTTTGTAGATGAGAAAATTGACACCCAGAGAAGGCAAAAGTCTTGCCCGAGGCACACAGCCAATTCCTAGCATATGTAGGACTGAAACCCATATCATTTTACCCTAAGACAACTGCAAGCTTCTCATAAATTTGGCTGGTTCAGAATATCTTTATTTTATTTATCCTTTAGGAAACTTTGAAGGGTAAGCAGAGGTTGACACTGCTAGGTTATGGATCCTACCAGTCTTCTTGTAGAAATCAGTGTTCTGGGTTCTCATGGAAAATTCACATTTCCCTTTTCCAATCTCCCTTATCCCATGACAAAGCATTCTCTTCAAAGTATCCTTTTAAAATGTCAATTAAAAACCTGATCCAAGTAAAACTGCCTCCTTTACCCTTGCAAAAATAAATGTCCTATTTTCTTCCTCTTCAAAGTGTCTTCTTCCGAAGTGAAATGACAAATGACAACATCAACCCACCCCACCCCCAGATATGAAATCATGCTTCCCAAGACCTTTTTGCTGAAGAGGTGGTAGGAAGAACAGGGAGAGGTGCCCAGTTGGACCAAGATTCACTGCTGTTTGCCACCTGGTGGACATTTGCTCTCACTGCAAAATAAATTCAAATTCCTGCTTTTAAAAGCATCTCTGATCAATAACCTTAACTCCTTGGTTGTGTATTCTGCCAGTGAGTAAAGATCTACTGATAGGAAGACAGCTATAAGTGTACTTCATTATCCTTACTTTGGGAGAAAAAAGATCTATATTCAGTAAGTAATTAGTTGCCTGGCAGTTACAATTTCTTAGATGTTCTCCAAGAGACCTTTAATACTACCCGGGGGATCGCTATCACTGAAACCTGCATTTCTCATGGCTTTAAATAAAAATGTGACTACCTGTTGATTATTTTTTTAAAAAAATGACTTCATATCCTCCAGTAGAGCCAAGGGTTCAGGGTCTATGTATTTCAGTTTCCTTGAACAAACCCAATCAAGCCCCCCACCTCCACCTAGATCCTCTTTATGTGCCCATTCACAGCTTTGATCATTTTTTCAAACTTCATTACATCTATCCTTTATAGGATCCTTTAGCCATAGTATATAATTTGCAATTGCCTGCTATGGACTGAATGTTTGCCATTACCCCAAAATTAACTGTTGAAACTTAATCCCTAATGTGAGCATATTTGGGAATGGGGTCTTTCCCATTTAATTCTATGGAGGTAACTGGGCAACAAGTGTGAAGTAATCATAAGGCGATGAATGCCCTTAGAAGAAGAGATAGCAACCAAGAATGTTTGTTTCCTCTCTCTCTCCCTCTCTTTCTCTCTGTCTTCAACCACAGAGCAATGTATCCATTTGCAAAGCAGGAAGTGAGTCTCACCAGGAAGTGACCCAGCCAGCACCTTGATCTTGGACTTTGACAGCCTTCAGAAATGTGATAAGTAAATGTATGTTGTTGAAGCCCCCTGGTCTCCTGTACCTTGCTCTCACAGCCCCAGCTGAGCAGGACAGTTTCTGTATGTGCCATGGTCTTTTTCATGCTTCCCTGCCTTTCCATGTGCTATCTCCTTCTCATGGGGTGAATTTTCCCCTACTTATTTTAAGTATGCCACATCTTATTTAGTACAATATATCACTCAACGTGTAATCAATAGACAAAAACAAATAATAATGGGCTATTTAACATTTGCTTCTTCACACTAAATTTTCAAAATTTAATGTAGAGTTTTCACTTACAGAGCATTTCAACACAATTAAAAATTTAGATTCGTAGTCATATGAGCCATATTTCAAATAGCCACAGGTGGCCACATTGGACAGAGCAGCTCTATAAAATCTTAGACAGATTCACCTCGACACAGCCATCATTGAAACAAAGATGATAGCATTGTCATATAGATATTTCCAATATGGGTTTCTGTGTCAAAAGAATGATCTTATTTAATTTTAGCATTTTTAGGCACCACAGTAGATGGAGAGGGCCAGCCAGAGCAGAGACTATACCTTCCTCCATAAAGCCATTACTTTGTATCTAGCTATTTCTATGGTTTTTTTTTTGTTGTTGTTGTTTTCTTTTTTTTTCCCACTTACATCCAACCTTGCTTTTTTGGAGGAAGCCGAAAGCAGCCCCTGATCTCACAGTCTGGTCTAGAGGGACCTTCGGTGTCTCCACACATCGTCCATAACAGCATGTCATCAGTGGATTCATTGTTCTCTGCTCTAACTGCCTCTTTTCTTGGCAGTTTTTCACATTTGGTGGTGTCCTCCTTGAGGTGTAGACTAGCTGATCCTTCTCTGTACACCCAGTGCCATAACCACTAACAGCACAGAACTGTGCTAACTCTCATTTGTTGAATGAATGCATGCCAATCCCTTTAATAGGCCTAGGTTAGGTAACAGTCACCAAAAAGTGTTCAACCAGATGTGATTTGAATTCAAATAACGGGGTGGGGGGGGAATACTGCTGCCTTAACCCCATCTGAAACATTATTTTATCATACTTATTGAAAATACCGTTTTGAGACTTTTTATAATACATTTTGAAGGCATTTTTGCCACCTCCCATTGAAATTCTAACCTCTTTGGAATGGGCAGGATGCTTTTCAAGACATTAGTTATTGTTCAGTGGGCTTAGCAGCAGTGACAGGCGGCCGAAGGTGATGTTCTTTGGGAGGAGAACAACATGGGGAGAAGGAATCAAAAATAGAACAGAATATGAAAAGGCAAAAGTAGCAAAATGGTAAAAACAAGTATTTCTAACAACACAGCTTTGTCTATCAACAGATCTTCCTCCTGCTCAAGGACCTTCAGTGAATATTTTGTTAAAATACAGACATGAATTCCATTAAAGCTGAATTCAACTCCAACTTCTTCCACTTCTGAAGATTCTGAATGACAGAAAGTTATTCCTACTGTCTGAGCATCACCATAATAGAAAAAGGGGGGACACAAAGTGTATTTTGCAGGGGTTTTTTGGGGTATGATGCATGTCTTACACAATGCTGGAGTCACAACAGAAATTCAATAAATGGTACAATATACATCCATTCTGCCCTGTGCTCAAGGCTCTTCACAATGTGCCAGCAATCTGATATTTTGTCCAACTTCTTGCCAACAACAGAGGCGAACATCCATTTCCTGTGTGTTCTTCATGCATTTGACCATCGTAACTTTCTACAAGCCATTCCTGTATCAAATGTGCTAAGAAGATTACTCCCAAGCTTTCCTATAAACAGAATTGTGCATGGATTTTAGAGAAAGCATGTGTGTTGGGTTGTTCATTGTATTTTGGGGTAAAGAAACAGGAACATTTCCTTGTTAATTGGATTTTGGAAACCACTTACTTTGCCAACTAAATGTCTGGCTAAATATATGTACAAGAGGGGCACCTGGGTGGCTCAGTGGGTTAAAGCCTCTGCCTTTGGCTCAGGTCGTGATCCCAGGGTCCTGGGATGGAGCCCTGCATCAGGCTTTCTGCTCAGCGGGGAGCCTTCTCCCCGCCCCACCCCCGCCTACATGTGATCTCTCTCTGTGTCAAATAAATAAATAAAATCTTTAAAAATATATATATGTACAAGAAGTTTAGACTACTTCACATTTATTGCATGTCTTCGATGTATGAGGCTCAGAGCTGTTTTGTCTGTCATCTCTAGCATTACCGAGAGGAAAGATAACAATTAAACATTATGCTACATTTTTCTACAAGACCTTTCCATTTCACCAGAGTTAAGCTCTGAATTAACTTCAATGGTATGTGTAGCCTCAGCACACACATATATCTGTTGACCCTAAGAAATGGACTACATTCCAAGAAATTCTGACAACTCCTCACATGAAAAAAATGTCCCCAAAGTTGAATTAACCATTGCTGATGCAAGGCTGAAGCACAGAGATCTGCAGGGGCCTTGCTTTTTCACTAAGAAATCTTCTGATGGAGTTTGGTTTGGCCTGAGCTTGACCTCAGCACTCATAATATCCTGTTCCACCTCAAAATCAAATACAAGTCAATCAAAAATTATTTTGGGCCTGCACTATGTGTAATTGCTAGGAAGTCATGATGAGGATGCATTAAGTCTGATAATATGTCTGCCCAGCTGCCTGCATCCCCACAACACAACTAAAAGGGCAACTCCATCCACAACATCTATTTACCCCCATTTAGGGTATTCGTGTATTTGGGGTTGTCTACCACAGTTATCATCCTAGGACAATAGCCATGTGATAAAGTGGACATCATCACCCTTTCCATCATAACTTATATTTATTAAATCAATAGCCCACTAGCAAAACACATTTCCTAACTTCTATAGGATTTTGGCTATTACTGTCATTGGAAAACATATACTTTAGGAAGATTTATTAAAAGAAATTTCTAGCTTCTGAGTTAAACTTTTGATGAGTTTTACATTACCTTATAAATGTACCTTATACTGAACAGCTAAGGAAATCATCAGTTGGAATTACAAAATCTCTCTCTTTCAAAATGTACTGAGTTCATACAAAAATACAAGAAAATCTATTCCCCAAACTCCAATATGTAAGACATGTATGTACACTTATACATGCACAAACCCACATATATACAAACAGAAAGTATTTGAGGGGCACCTGAGTGGCTCAGTGGCTTAAGCCTCAAAGTCTTGGTTTCAAGACTCAGGTCATGATTTCAGGGTCCTGGGATCGAGCTCCAAGTTGGGCTCTGCACTCAGCGTGGAGTTCCTCTCCCTCTGCCCTTCCCTCTACTCATTCTTTCTTGCTTTCTCTGAAAAATAAATAATTAAAATCTTTTTTAAAAAGTGTTTGAAAATCCTACATGTGGGATATTATGACCGTATTGGGTTTATCTCTGAAAACTGTTCCAAGCCCTTTGTAGAGGCTAAGTGCTTCTATTCTAGTGTTTCCTTAGCATTCTGTGCCTTTTTCTATCACAAATGAGACATTATATTTAATTATTATTTATTTTAGCATTAATGTGCATAGGCTCCTACTTTTTGAGAGCATAGTCATGTTCTTCTCACCCAAAGTTCTCCTCAGCAAATCACAGAGGATTCGGCATACAGGTTGTGCTCAAGAAATATAAGTAAAACTACAAGTGAAAAAAATAAATTCAATGTTTAATAAATGTTAGAGACATTAACCACTCATGAAATTTTGAGGATAAGGTATTCAGTGTGTGATGAAGTTAGGAAGGTCATACAAAGGAGAGGAGAATAGGTTAGCTGTTAAGGATCTCTGAGGAATTTATATTCATCCATGTTAAGTTTAAATGGTGTTTTCAGTTCCATCTTTAATTCTGAATTGATCCATTCACTCAAACATAAAGTTTCTTTTCCATACTAAATCTCACAGTGAGTCCTAGGTTTATAGAGACAAGTAAGGGTGTCTCTTGAGGACAGGAATATATATCCTCTAGAAATCTACAAGCTAACGATTGTATTTGTTGGACAATGACATATTAATTAAAATATATCCCTATTTAAAAACCCAGAGAAGAGAAAGTAGTATCTTTGACTGATGGGTGAAAACACTAAGTCTCAGGAAATTTAAGCGATAAATCCTATACCTGAAAGGGGTGGATGTGGTATTCAAACCCAAGACTTCCCAGCCCTGAAGCTGTTTATGTTTTCTGCTACACCGTAAAATCATCCATAAACAGGAAGTAGTGGGTAGATAAAGGGACCTGAACTGAAAGCCAGCTGGTGAGAAACGTGCCCTTTCTATAATAAGGTACACAGTATCGAGCACCAATGTTGTTTCGGGGGTGATACATTAGGAATATACTTATTGACCTCCCTGCACAGCTCCTCCTGAGCAGCCAATTTAGGCGCCAATGCAGTTAAAAATAGGTTCTCTAGACATTTTCCCTTGCTCTAGCTCCAGGAGCCGACCACATTACCTCACCTCACCCACAATTAGTTCTCAATACAAAAGCACTTTGGCTACCAGCCATTTCTAGAGCCAGTGAAACAGACTTCAGACCCAGCCTGAGCATAATTCCAAAAACAACACCATAAGGGCAATGATGTGGAGTGGAGAACGTGGGCCGGATAGAGAGAGGTCATCCCACGGGACCATCCACAGTTCATTTGCCATTAATAACAAGGCAGCCAGCTCTTCTGGGCCTGCTCCAACCTGCTAATAGGTACTCTCTGGGGATGGTTTCAGCCCTCCTCCTCCGGCAGAGTGGAGCCACTGCTGAGGCATCTATGGACTTGAACTCTCGTTTCTAACAACAGCAGGACACTACAGAGTTCTAACCTTTGAACACTCCTCCATTCCAATGGAAGAATTCTGGCTTCCTGGCCCTTCTTGTCTTCTGTATTCCACATTAGTGAGGACATTTAATATGTCATCCTAATTCTTTTCTGTTTTCCATTTAAACACTCTCTTTATTAGAAGCACAAGAAATTGATTTAATTAAAAGGTTAATACCAGAGCAATCTAATCTTCACTCCCCACCCTTCTCATCTGATTTATCTGGGGTTGTAGCATACATGAGAAATCACAGAGAAGGGAAAGGGGGGGGGACCATCAGGCTAGTTTTATAACTAGATAAATCAAAGGATAGCTGGGGAGGGCTCAGTATAGTGAACACTGCACTTTGAATGGAGATTTTTAGATTTATAGCTCAGCAAGAATCTCATCACAAGTTATTTTGGGCAAGTCCCTTCCCTTTCTAAGGTTCAGTTTTCTGATCTGGTAAACGAATGGGGTTTTCCAAACTTGCCCAATTATGAGGATCATATAAGATACTTGTCAAAATAGATTTCCAGGACCCACCTTAGATGAAGTAAATCTGAACCTTCAAAGAGGAAGAGGTCACCCTAGATGTTATTCATGGTCAGATGAGTTCAGAACACTCAAGGCAAACAAGCCCTGCACTCGTGTCCATCTCTGATTTCTTGTCCACATCTGATCGTGATTGTAAGGTTGGGTTATAGATAGAAATAGAATCAAGGATTCAGGGTGCTTGTTTGTGTGTTTGTTTGTTTTATCAAAACACCTTTGAAAGTGGTAGAATACAGCAGTCAGATGCTTACCTAGGTCATGATCGGTCCTATAAAAATTCAGATTGTATATCCTGCCCAAACTGCCCTTTATACATCCCACTCTCTCTCCAAAGTATGACTTGGCCCAAAGTTGGTTTCTGCTTTATCTAGACTGCCCATCATGTCTGCTCCAAGGACTAGCACCCCGTTCTCCCAGTCATCCTTCCTTTTCTGTCCCTTATGAAGCTATTCTCAACTCTGTCTCACTAGACAGTATCTGAGAAGCAATTAATATTTATGTGTTAACTAGATTGGGTGTAATGTATTTCTTCAGGAAGATTATTTGCATTTTAACTAGATATATCACCTAAACTTGAAAAAATTATTCTCTGTTGGAATTTTGAACAACATGCACAACCTAGTGTGAAGATATTTGGGGCCAATAGGTTGCTTCCGACACACTAAATCACTTCATACCATCATGGAAGAAGCTGCATTAATGGGGCTTTATTTTTTAATACTTTGATGTGTATAGAAGATTTAGCTACTAGGCTAAAAATCTCTCTGCCTCATCCACATGAAAACGAATTTTGAAAATTTAATCAAAAATCCATTTAGCCATTTCTGATATTACCAACCAAGCTACTTCCCCCTACCTCCCTCTGCACAGTTAAGAGCATTCCTAGACCTTAGCTTTTTCCAACAATGAAGTCTGATGTTCTGCAACACAAATCTAAGAATAAATTAGAACCTTATGAAATATCTGTATCTTTGAAATGTTTAGAAAGGAAATACGCTTGTATGTGTCAAAACCACAGGTAACCACTTTTGAAAATAATGCGGTGTACTTTTTTTTTCCATAAAGCTGAATGGACTCTCTTGATTTTTTTAAACAATATTTGCAATATTAAGATCGAATGCCTGAGGATTTTCCTGTGTGCAGAATAGAAAACAATGGGAGGATAATGCTACTGAAAAGACAAAATTTTAAGGGGTATATTTTCACCAGTATTCATCTTACAGAGTTCACATAACACCTGACAGGAAGGCCAAGTGAAAGTGTTTTTTGGTTCAGTAAAGAAATGCACAATGGCTCAGTACCTAGGTTCTAAACACAGACTCCCTGGACTGGAATGGTGGCCTGCCGTTTTTAAAATCTAAGTCCATGGGTAAGCAGATTGATTCCCTATGCCTTAGTTTTTATTTATAAAGTATTAAAATATTACCTACTCAGTAGCTTTCCTGTGAAGAATCAATGAGATCATGCATATAGGAAGCTCAGAATAGTGCTTTAGCCCCCAACTATCATGGAATGTTAGTGACAGGTATTATTATCAATACACAACAGGATTTTTACCCAGAGGAGTTATTAACTGGGAGCAATCTTTGCAAACCCAAGCTCTTAATACCTGTCTATCAGTTTGGTCCCCATCATGACTAACTTCCTTATGAAATGTTGAAAAATAAGGGGAGTCTCAGGACCCTTTTCACCCTCAAGACTTAAACCTGGCAGAAACTTGTCCTGAGCCACCTGCTCTAGTCTTCCTCTTCTTTCAGCCTCCACCCAGGCTTGCAGGATCCTTCCTGATCTTCCCCTACCAGCCCCCTGCAAGATAAGCAGAGAAGCCCCAGGAGAAGAGCAAGAAAACTCTGTCTCTTTGTCCCCTACAACTTCCACCAATGAAAAACATGGACTGACATATTCATTGATGGTCCATTTGTGACTTTCATTTTCCATGTGTTCATTTTAATTTATCCTCTAAGGATTTTACTTGAGTTAAAGGTGTGTCCTTTGAGAAGTCAATAACTATTTATTGAGAGCCAACTTTGTGGCAAGCACTATCCTAAGAACTAAAGATGTATTGATGAAGAAGACAAATAGGATCCTCACTTACGGACCCTGATAGTCAAGAGACAAAATACATATTTTTCAAAAAAGTACAAATGATTGAACCATCATAGGTATGATTAGTGCCAAGATGGAACAGTATAGGTGGTCTAATATAGTCCTAGAAGTTGGGAAAAGGACATAAATTGGACATGGGAAAGATAAGTCACAGTTGACAAGTTGGAATAAAGAGAAAAGTCATTTTATACAGAAGAGAATGTATAAGGAGGCCATGTGAAGGAGAACAGAACAAGGAAAAGCATGATGCAAAAAAAGGAATGGAGGACAGAGCAAAGAGTTATCAGAGATAAGCAGAGCCAACTCCTTTATGGCCTGGGAGACTAAGTCAAAGATTAAATATTTTATGACTGCAATGGAAAATCACTGAAAAGTTTTTACGAATTAAATGTTCAGAACTGTTTTTAAAAGATCACTTTGCTGCAGTCTAGAGATGTTTGGCTAGGGGACAAATAGATGTGAGTCTATTTAGAAGACTACCTAAGGAGAATATGTAACCTATGGTGGGTCTCACCAAGTACTAAAAGAGGAGCTGAAAATAGGTCAATAGTTTCTGGACATATACAGAGATGAGAACTGATGGGATGTGTGTGAGAAAAGGGAGGGAGAGGAAATTCTGAAAATTTCAGGAAAAGGTTTTGTGTCTTGTGTGGGCAACACAAGCGGTGTTAGTGAAGTAAGATAACTGGGACATGCTGAGTTTGGGTGTCAAGGACATCTCAGTAGAGATGTCAGGCAGGCAGCTAACTGTGTGGATCTGGAGTTCAGAGGGATACGGGTATAAGAATTCATTTAGGGAAATCGTATTCAGTGAAAAAAATGAAACAATCTAAAATTGGACCTTGAGAAACTCCAAAGTTGAAAGACTTATGAGAAGAAAATGAACGCTATAAAGGAGCTATCAGCAAAGCAGGAGACACTGAATAATTTGTAGTTTCCAAGAGGAAAGAGTGCTTCAAAACAAGACAATGCTTATGAGAGGTACGAGAGGTATGAGAGGTTAAGGTTGCTAAGAGTAGCAATGGTCAATGACTCTACCATCAGGGAGCACTGGTGATCATACCTTGAGCCATTCTGATGGCTTGACATAGTTGGCTTATGACTGGGAAGTAAAGAAACCTAGGTGGCAACTCTGGGGCATTTTCATGGGATTTTTGGTAAAAGAGAGAAGGAAAAATGCGAGAGTTTGATGGAGAATAGAAGTCAAGGTAATGATATATAAGGTTGTACACCGAAAAGCTAAAGGAGGATATCTAGTATAAGGGGGGAAAGAAAGAGGTTAATTTATGTCTTAGACTCCTGAGAAAGTGAAATGAATGAGAGAAGAAGTGGAGGTATTGGTTGTAAACTGAGGGAAACATACCCTCAAATCCTTCAGTTTACCAGGAGAGGAGAATATGGAAATACGTGGAAGTCTCGGTGAAAGCTTTTATATCATTCCTTTCAGGTTTCCTACTGTGAGTTCCACTGCCATATTTTGAACAAGTGTGGAGCATATGACTTGTTTTTTTTTTTCTTCCTTGGTCTCTGAAACAAGATAATCTATGTCTAGAACTGGTGTAGGGAGGTATATTCCTCTGAGATCCCAGAGTTTGACCTTGGTGCCCAGGCTGGATGCATTCTGAGTCATTTCACTTAATGAAGGTTTGAGTGTGTTCTCTTCTAGAAAATAGAGAGCAAGAGACCGAGTTTCTTAAAATAACACACTCTATTTCTTAATTGTTGTACTAGATAATCTAAGAATCAGGATACCCTAGGTTTATGCTACCAAATCAATTTTTTCCAAAGTTTATTTCTTGCTTTTGTTACACGTTTATTTCAGGGAGGGAAGTTGCTGGCTACGGACGATCCTCTGTCTTATAGCTACACCATCTGAAAGCACAGTCTCCCAGGCTATGGAAGTTGAAAAATTGTCTATCATTTTTTGCATGCTTCAGTCCAGCAAGGAAACCCAGTATTTCTTCCCACGGTTTGAACAAGTCACCTGGTCCTGCCTAACAATGAGAGGACTTGGAATTTTGGGTGAGCACCACTGACCACTGTCTTTGCCACAGTCCACATGTCTGGTCACTAAACATTTCTTTATACTCTTTTTCTATACATATAATACACTTGAATCCTCAGCAAGTGAAACAACCCGAAGTCTCATCCATCCAGGAAATTAAGCTCAAAGTCTGGGATCTCAGGCTGATGTTCTGTACTTTTGTCACTAGTTGCAAGCATAACTTCTCTTAGACTAGAGACTTACAAAGAAAAATACAAATCATCTACAATGCCTGTACTTAAATTTTACTATGAAACAGAGACAAGGTAACCACAATAAGCACCCTTATCTCATCAGAGTGAGAAAGAAAGAGATAGTCAACAGACATAGATCTATAGAAACCTAAACTTTCATTGGACAAATATTGTGAAGGCCTCCTGCTCTGGGTCAGAGAACATTTTTTGGCAGAACCTGTATCCAAAAACTCAAAGTCTCTAGTTCTAGACTTGGAGTGTTCTTACTTTTTCTATTATCATTCTTGGACACATCCAAAATCAGTATTTAGAAATATCTCATCTTTCTTGAGAGCTATAAAGCTCTGGGAGAAAGTTGAAAGACCTAAGAATTATTGTGAGTCTCAAAGAGCTTATAATTTAGCTCAAGCTCCCTCAGTACAATTCTCTCAAAAAAAAAAAAAAAAAAAATCAGGGGCGCCTGGGTGGCTCAGTGGGTTAAAACCTCTGCCTTCGGCTCAGGTCATGATCCCAGGGTCTGGGGATCAAGCCCCACATCGGGCTCTCTGCTCAGCAGGGAGCCTGCTTCCTCCTCTCTCTCTGTCTGCCTCTCTGCCTACTTGTGATCTCTGTCTGTCAAATAAATAAATAAAATCTTTTAAAAAAATCAGTATATTTCTTGTGTATTTAATATCAATTAGTTTAAAGATGATGCCTACATTTGCTTTTCTTATCTCCCATTCTCCTTTCCATTTGAGGGGGACCTCTCGAAACTAAACGTAGTTTATTTAAAAAACTATTGCTCTAATAATCCTTGCCAGTGTCAGTTATTCCATTCCTAGGAAAGGTTTTACTATGGGTTATGTCCTCATCTTTCCCCTGTGGGATCTTTTTCATTAGGGAAGTTTTGTCAACAGGTGTGAATGCCATACCTATGTGATATTTGTCAAGAACTAGTTTAAATTAATTCCTGTCTTTCAAAGATTCCTCAATTTTATTTCTTAGTCTTTGGGATCTCAAGGATATCTGCTCCATCAATATTGTAAGGCTGGATTTCTGGAATCACTCTGTTCTGTTTTATTTCCTCTTGACACCTGAACCATTCTTTCCTGAGATGATTTTTTTTTCTTGTAATATCTTCCCAAATGCTCTCTGTAAATATTACTTCCTCTCTGATATTTATTGGCTCATATATGGATCATTAAAAACGCCTCTTGACTTCTTTCCCAGTAACTAATCTCTCCTATTACAATGCAGCTTCCATTTTCCTATCTGATTAAGATCATGAAAGCACAATTCTGCTCCCATTTATTCTTTTTAAGTATCTTAGTATATAACAAGAAGAGCATTTATGTAATGAGTATCTATTCTGTGCCAGACGTGGTTTCATGTGTTATCTCATGTAATCCTTGTTGCAGTATGATAAATAATCACCCTATCCAACTTTCAAGCCTCTCAGAGGTAGGGAGGCTGAGCAACTTTTTCCCAGTTAGATATTATTAATTGGCAGAGCTACCCTTGAGGCTGTGGACTGCTTTCATTCCAAATCTCATCTCATTCCCTCCCATACTTACCCCTGAAAGAGTTAAAGGATGGATGCAATCTGTAAACGCTAAGCAATTAAACCCTCTGGAGTACTGCGAATGGCTCAGGTTTTGCACACTGCAGATAAGGTTTGTCTGAATTAAAATGTCTGAGTCCCAGGCACCTTGGTGTCCTTAAGAAGTCACTGCAATTTAACACATCTTCTAGATATATTTAGAATGTCAAATTGTAGGCTTTTTTTTCCTTTTTCTTTTTCTTTTTCTTTTTTTTTTTTGCTAGCTTTTTTTTTTTCCCCCACTTTCTCCTTAATAGAAATCTGGCAAGGATAAGTGTGGGTGAAATGAGGGAAACCTCTTTCAACTGTAAAAATGAAACCACACCTCAAACTACAACCTAATGACCCCATTAACAAAAGTCTTAATTTAAAGAACTGATAGAAATAACACTTAGAGGTGTGTGTGTGTGTGTTAAAGATTTTATTTATTTAATTGAGAGAGAGAGAGAAAGCACATACCAGCTGGGAGAAGGGGCAAAAAGAGATAGAGGATCCTCCCTACTGAGAGATTCCCTACTAGAGTGATGAGCCTGTACTGAGTGAGCAGAGGGCAACACAGGCTGGATTCCAGCACCCTGAGATCATGACCTGACCAGAAGTTGTAGGCTTAACTGACTGAGCCACCCAGGAGGCCCCCTTTATTTAATGTAGCAATTTTGTCTCACTCCTTTTCTCATTTCTTAATTCACACTGTGATACTTTTAGAATTTTTTTTTTTTTAAACAGGCAATGCTGTTGTTTGGAACACTCAATTCACACTCTATCTTTTCCAGTTCTTTCACACTTCCAGAAAAACATTGCTTAAAACTGCCATTTATATGTCTTAGATCTTAATATACTACATCTCGTCTTCTGAATTTTAATCTTAGTGACTATCTTTCTGAAAAAGAAATAGCCAAAAATAAAATTAAAAAATAATCAACCAATCTGTGCTCACTCACAGTGTCTGAAATATAGTAGACATGTGTGATGTTTATAAATGAAACAAAATAACATGAACTCTGATTTTCTCAGTGATCACACCATTGAGCCAGTCAGCCCTTGTTTTGCAAACTAATGAGAACTGGTCATTTCAGGTTTAAAATTTTTGTTCTGGCTTAAAATAATATACATTTGTAGAAAATTTGGAACATTCAATAAACTAGAAAAACCCCAAAAGCAAAAGAGAAATATTTCCCACCTTTATGTTCATATATTTTATAGAGCTGCTTATATATATTGCATACATGATATATATTGATTTTCTTCCCAACAGTACAAAGAGACATTTCTTTTTTTTTTTTTTTTAAGATTTTATTTATTTATTTGACAGAGAGAGAGAGAGAGAGATCACAGGTAGGCAGAGAGAGGGGGAAGCAGGCTCCCTGCTGAGCAGAGAGCCCAATGTGGGGCTCGATCCCAGGACCCTGAGATCATGACCTGAGCCGAAGGCAGAGGCTTAACCCACTGAGCCACCCAGGCGCCCCCCCCCAAAGAGACATTTCTAATGTCTTTGCAAATATGATTAATATAATTCTAATCCATCATGCCTTAATTTACTTAATCAATCTGCTATGGCTAAGCATTTATCTGTCTTTTATGTTCTTGTGGGGTAACTACAACTCTGGCATGTCTATCTTTCTAGTGTTAATTCCTCAGAATTGACCCCAAAATTGGTATTTCTAGATCAAAGTTTAGTGGTGATTTCAAGCCTCCAAGTACACATTGTGAGAGTGTTTTCCAAAATGGTTGTACAATTTTAGGATTTCAACAGTGAATGACTGATAGTCATTTCACTCTAGCAATGCTGAGATTGATTAGAACATGTAACATCTGCCACTGGTAACTAGTTTATAGTGAGCATAGCTGATATCCAATACTTTGTTAAATGCTGGTATTTTAAATATACTTACACATATATTTCATTCAGGAAGTCTTGCCAAAAAAAAACGATGGAGAAGGTATTATTAGATTCGTGTATAGGTGGAGCATTTGAGGCCAATTATAGTCAAATAAATTGCAGAAGGTCACTCAATGGAGGAGCTGAGTATAGGTCACATTCTGCAACCCTCGGACTGGTCCTTTTCTTTCTATCCTATCTGGCCTTGTTTGAATGAGCCTCTCTGTACATTCTGTGCAGACAACAGTTACACATCCTGACAGAACTAAGACAGGTGCATGGCCTCCAATTAGCTATCATTTTTTTCTGTCAAACACATTCATTATGATGGGGCCCACTAAATCCTTTCAGATTATGTCTATTGATATAAAATACTGCTAAGAGCTGAGATAACCCTTTAAATTATTGGGCCATTTACAGAATGAGGAAACTGAGGAAGAAACGTGCTAGATTTGTGATCACACAGGCTACTGGTTCATGCTCATCACTATTAGTAAACCTCATGTATACGTGAAGGAAGTATAGCACAAACCCACGTGTGTGCCTAGCACACAGCACAAAGCCAGCTGTTTTTCTCAGTTTGGGCCATTGATTTTCTGTTTCCCCTCATATTGTCTTCCTTGGCCACATACGGTTACTTCGAACTCAGAAATATGCAGTAAAATCTCGCCTCTACCTCTCACTTCTCACAATAGGCTATCTCATTTGTAACTTGATTTTATATCACGAACCAGTAATAATTAGTATGCTAACATTTTAATTAATGTGGTCATCATCAATTGTTTTCTTTTGTTCTATGATAGCCATTGCTACATTTTGAAATATTTTTAAATTTTTATTTATTTACTTTTTAAAAGATTTTATTTATTTATTTGACAGAGAGATAGGGAGTGAGAGAGGGAACTCAAGCAGGGGGAGTGGGAGAGGGAGAAACAGGCTTCCCTTGGAGCAGAGAGCCCGATGCAGGGCTCCATCCCAAGACTCGGGGATCATGACCTGAGTCAAAGGCAGATGCTTAACAACTGAGCCACCCAGGTGCCCCTGAAATTATTTTTTAGATCATTAATGGATATAACAACACTAAGGAAAATTTTCTAAAAGGAAAATCTCACAATGTTTCATTCTAGCACATCTATTTCAATGTTTGCTTACTCCATTATATCGTTTGTCTATATGTACATTATATGTGAGCATTTATTAAATTTTAAATCTACATTGTATGCTTAATTCCCTTCATATGTCATGCAATTTGGGGTCTGCATTTTCTCCATAATTGTGGTTTGTAATTGTTGTGTAAAATTTTATTGTATTTTGGGATGCCTGGGTAGCTCAATCAGTTGAGAATTGTACTTATGATTTCAGCTCTGATCATAATCTCAGCATAGGGAGATTGAGGCCCCCTTCCCCCATATGGAGCTCCATGCTGGGCATGGAGCTTGCTTGGGATTATCTCTCTCCCTCTTCCTCTGCTCCTACTCCCCAGCTTGCTCTCTCTTGCTGTCTCTCTCTCGTGCTCTCTCTCTCTCTCTCTCTCAAAAAAAAAAAAAATTGCTAGCTACACATTGTATTGAATAGGCAGACTAAAAGTGACATCACAGGGTAACAATGTATACAGGTTTGGCAATTCTTGATGTATATATCATAATTACCTTCCCAAAGGAGAGTGCTCTTTCTATTGATTTTTTTACTCTAAGTTTTATTTAAATTCCAGTTAGTTAACATATGGTGTGATATTATTTTCAGGTGTAGAACTTAGTGACTGGACACTTACAACACCAGGTGCTCATCACAAGTGCCCTCCTTAATCCCCATTACCTCTTGCCCCCATCCCCCACCACCTACCCTCTAGTAACCATCTGTTTGTTCTCTAGAGTTAAGAGCTTATTTCCTGATTTGCCTCTCTTTTTCTCCACTATATTCATCTGTTTTGTTTCTTAAATTCCACATGAGTGAAATCATATGGTATTTGTCTTTCTCTAACTTACTTATTTCACTTAGCATAATGCAGTCTAGCACTATCCATTTCATTGCAAACAATAATATTTCATTCTTTTTATATTCTCTTTTGTAGATACAGATGGTAAATAGGTAGATATGCACACACATACACAAACACACAAGCGCATGCGTACACACACACACACATATACGTGTGTGTGTGTGTGTATATATCACATCTCCTTTGTCCATTCATCAGTCAATGGACAGAAATGGACTCAAAATTATATGATCGACTAACCTTTGACAAAACAGGAAAGAATATCCAATGGGAAAAAAAGAGTGTCTTCAACAGATGATGTTGGGAAAACTAGTCAGAAACATACAAAAGAATAAAAGTGGACACTTTCTTACACCATACATAAAAATAAATTCAAAATGGATTAAAGACCTAAATGTGAGTCAGGAATTCATTAAAATCTCTTTGACTTCAGCCATAACAACGTCTTACTAGGTATGTCTCCTGAGGCCAGGGAAACAAAAGCAAAAAATAAACTATTAGGAATTCATCAAAATATTTCTATTGATTCTTATAAAGATTTCTAAAGTTATAGACCATGGTTAACCCATTTTATTGTAGGTTTTTAAAGTTGTGAGCTTTCTAACATAATAATGAAAGCTGATGAATATATGTACTGGTGGTACACAAGTCCCTATTATAGGGTATGGTTGCAACATGTGATTCCTCTCTTCAAGAAGTTCTTAAGGAAGAAAGAAGAGCTGATATTTGGTCTCTCTTTTCCAGTTTTAAATGGCAAAATGAGGAAGGATCAGACCAGACCAAACTTTAAGTGGGGTCAGAGCTTTCAAGAAGTTTCTGGTTATCTGCAAGCCCTACTTTGACTAGACTGATAACCCAGGTTGCTGTGAGTCAGAAGAGAAAGCCATCTGAAACAATGTGTTTTCCTAACCTCTCATGAGACTGGAGAATGCCTGATAAATAGAAGAATGCCTTCAAGAAACAATAAACTCTCTTTTTATGAAAATGCTAGAATCTGGAGTAAAAGTCAGGTTTGACAATTTGTTACAGCTATATACACAGACCATTATTTCCTGTAGTGGGTTTTGAAGAAGACATATCCGTGGCTATGGTTCCACTCACACAATCCTTTAACATTTGTTTTTTATTTTTAATTTTTTAAAGATTTTATTTATTTATTTGACAGAGAGAGAAAGCGAGAGGGGGAAAACAAGCATGGGAGAGGGAGAGGGAGAAGCAAGCTTCCTGTTGAGCAGCGAGCCTGATGCGGGACTTGATCCCAAGACCTCAGGGATAATGACCTGAGGCAAAGGTAGACGCTTAACAACTGAGCTACCCAGGTGCCCCAGTCCTTTAACATTTCTATATCTATTTAGAATTCTGTAACAAGTTAACTATCATGGGACTTTAGGGACAATAAGTATTTGCCTAGTTCTTGTGTAAAATATCATGTTCTAAGTCACTTCAGTTCAAAAAAATATTCTGTGAAAATTGATTAAGGGATACCTCACTAAAGTGGACTCAGAAGACTAAAAGGGAAAGCAGTGTCACTCAATGTCAATTATAGGAGGGATTGCCAATTACAGATCCCAACAGCAGAACCATCCATAGGAAAGAGTGAGCCATCACAGGCTCCAACAGGACAGATATACATTGAATCTTCTAAAAGAAATCTACTATCCCTGCAATTCAGTCAGTGAGAAGCCATAATCCCTCATCTTCTGCTTTTCTATATGAACTTTTATTCAACAGAACCCCTCCCAACTTCCTCCTTTTTCTCCATAAAATAGCATTCCTCTCCAGTGTCCATTGGACTTGCCTTACCTTGCACATTCCAAATTGCAATTCTCTGTTATTCCCAGCAGGGGGAATATTTGCTGGTAAAATAAGTCACTTATTTTTCAAGGTAACAGTTTTATGCAGTTGTAAACACAGTGAAAAGATCTGTAGGTTGTTCTTTAGAGTTCAAAATCTCTTCAAAGAAACGACTTGGTTGTTTGCAAAATCATTTTCATATTTAGCCAGTGCCTATTTCTGTTGCTTTGGGAACTTAATAAGTTAGGGAAAACACGACTGGAATTATTTTCTTTTTTAAGTAGCTCACTGAACTACCCAAACATTGGTTGCTCTGTTCCCATTCAGGCTAAAACTACTCTAAGCAAATTTGAAGGGAGGAAATAAAAAATGTTATTCCAAATAATTAAAAGTTAAGACATTCAAAAATTGTCTTTTTCTATACATCTACAAAAATTAAACTGGAATTTTGATAAGGCTTGAATTAGTCTGTAAATTGCTTTGAGTAGTATAGACACTTTAACCAATATTAAGTTTTCCCCAATCCATAAGAACAGAATATCATATATTTGTTTGTGTTTTCTTTAATTTTTGTAATTAATGTTTTGAGGATTTCAGTGTACCAGTATTTTGCCTCTGTATTTATGTTTATTCCTAAGTATTTTATTCTTTTTGGTGCTATTGTAAATGAGGTTATTTTTCTAATTTTATTTTCAGGTAATTCATTGTTGGTGTATAAAAAAAGCAAATTGATTTTTTTTTTGTATTTTGATTTGTATCCTGCATCGCTATTGAATTCATTTATTAGTTCTAACTCCGCCCTCCATTGCCCATGGAGTCATTAGGGTTTTCTGTATATAATACCATGTCATCTGCAAATAGGAACGATGCTATTTCTTTTTTTCAACTTGAATGCTTTTTATTTGTTTTTCTTGACTAATTGCTATGGCTAGAACTTCTTATGTTATATAAAAGTGATGAAAATAGCATTTTAGTTTTTCACTGTTGAATATGATGTTAGCTGTGGGCTTTCGTATGTAGTCTTTATTATGTTGAATTTTATTCTGGCCTTTTATTTCTAATTTTTGAAGTTTTATCATGAAAGGATGTTGAATTTTGTCAATGTACTTTCTGCATCTATTTAAATAATCATGTAGGTTTGGCCTTTTTTTCTACCAATGAGGTATATCACATGAATTGATTTTTGTATGTTGAACATCTGAAGGATAAATCTTACTTGGTCATGCTCTGTGATGTTTTTATTGTGTTGCTGAATTCAGTTTGGTAGTATTTTGTTGAGAACATTTTCTTCTACATTTGTTAGGATATTGACCTGTAGTTTTCTTTTCTTGTGATATCTTTGTTTCACTTTGGTGTCAGGATAATCCTAGCCTCACAAAATGAGTTTGAAAGTTTTCCTTTATCTTCAATTTTCTGGAAGAATTTGAGAAAGATTACTGTTGATAAAATTTACCAGTAAAGCCACCTAGTCCTGAGCTTTTATCTGTATAATTTTTTAAAAGACTGACTTAATCTCCTTACTAGCTATAGGTCTGTTTAAACTTTCTATTGCTTCAGGATTCAATCTTGGTAGTTTGTATGTTTCCCAAAGTTTATTTATTTATTTTAGGTTATCCAGTTTCTTGGTATATTATTATTCATATTAGTTCTTCTAATCCTTTTTATTTCTGTGACCTCAGATTTAATGTCTCATTTTTATTTCTGTTTGTGTTTATTTTAGTTTTTCTCTCTCATTTTTCTTCATCTAGCTAAAAATTTGCTAATTTTATCTTTTGAAAAAAAAGTTCAGTTTTATTACTTTTTTTCTATTCTCCATTTTGTTTATTTCTTATTTTTGTTCTTCCTTCTCCCTACATTTCAAGATGTAGGGAAAGATCTTCAATAGCCAAATTCAACTTAAGAACGAACAAAACTAAAGGCATCATACTTTCTGATTTCATAGTATATTACAAAGCAACAGTAATCAAAACAATATTTTGTTGAATAGCCAAATCAATTTGAGAATAGCCAAAACAACTTGAGAAAGAACAAAACAGAAGACATCATACTTTCTGTAATATACCACTTTCATAGTATCTTTCAAAGCTACAGTAATCAAAACAACATGGTACTGAAATAAGGACAGATATATAGACAAATATATAAACAGAATAAAGGGAGCAGAAATAAGTATGCACATATATGGTCAACTGATTTTTTACAAGGATGCCAAGACTATACAATGGGGAAAAGATAGTCTCTTTAACAAATGATGCCAGGAAAACTGGATTGCACAACAAACAAAACAAAACAAAAATCCCCCCCAACACCAAACAAAAAACACAAAAAGAAAAAGAAGAGAAAGGAAAAGAAAAGAAGAAAAGAAGGAGGGCAGGAAGGAGGATAGGAGAAGAAGAAAGAAAAAAAGAAATACTTATTTCATACCACACACTAGATCAACTCAAAATAAAGACCTAAATATTAGACTCCTAGAAGAAACTCCAAAACTCCTACAAGAAAATGTAGGGGAAATGCTTCATGACATTAGCCTTAACAATAATTTCATGGATAAGACACCGAAAGCACAGCTAATAAAAGCAAAAATAGATGAGTAGGATTAAATCAAACAAAAGAATCTGCATAGCCCAGGAAATACTTAACAGAGTCAAAAGGCTTCCTGTAGAATGGTAAAAAAAAATTAAACTGTATATCTGATAAAGAGTTAATTTCCAGAATTTATAAGGAATTCATACATCTCAATAGCAAAAAAATCCAATAACCCAATTTTAAAAATGGGTTAAAGACATGAATGGACATTCCCCCAAAGAAGACATACAAAGAGCCAACAGATATATGAAAAGATTCTTAATGTCACTAATTACCTAATTCAAATCAAAACTGCCATGAGATATCATGTCATACCTGTTAAATGGCTATTGTCAAAAAAAAAAAAAAAAGCCCAAAGGCAATAATTTTGATGAAGATATAAGGAAAATATAAGAAAGTTTCATTAACTTGTACATTGTTAATGAAATTGTATAATGGTATAGCCTCTATGAAAGGAAGATTTTGAAGATTTTGAGATTCCTCAAAAACCTAAAAATGGTGCTACCATATGATTTAACAATCTCACATCTGGGTATTTATCCAGAAGAACTGAAATCACAATCTTGAAGAAATATTAGCACTCTGTGTTCATTGCAGTGCTACTCACAATAGCTCAGATATCACAATTACCAAATGTCCATTGAGAGATGAATGGTTAAGAATACATACACAAAGACACACACACACATTGAAACATTATTTAGGCTTTAAAAGTAAAAGAAATTCCCAGTATGTAACAATATGGGTGAACCTTGAGGACATTACACCAAATAAAATTAGCCAGTCACAGAAAACAAATATTGCATGATTCCATTTCTATGAAGCATCTAAAATGGTCAAACTCATAGAATTAGACAGTGGAATGGTGGTTATTAAGGCCTGGGGAGACTATAATGAGGGGGGTGTTGCTAATCAAGGGGCATGAGGTTTCAGTTATGCAAGATGAGTAAGTTCTAGAGATCTGCTATAGAACATTGTGACTATATAGTTAACAACACTGTCTCATGCACTTAAAATTTTGTAAGATGGCAGATCTCATTTTGTGTTATTGCCATAACAACAAAAAATAAAGTTAAATGAATTTTAAAATATTGTCATGTCATCTATTCCCATATTTTAATAATGATATCTATAGTCTTTCCTAAGCCTAAACATAAAAACGATTCTATTTCAGATTAGCATTTTGCCTTCTGCATTCAAATCCCCTTTCTGACTAATCAGAAATATAGACACATTGACACATTTACTACTACATATACTATTTATTCTTCTCATTGTATCTGTATGCATCCCAGACACACAAACATTTATTCTAATTTACTAGAAATGTTCAAATTTTCCCCAGCACATGGCACACAGACTCATAGCTTTGGGCTTTTACTTTCTCCTGAAATTCCCTCCTTTGTCTCCACAACAGATGAATTTTTGCTCATCAGCTCTGGATTTAAAACAACAACAACAACAACAACAAAAAAAAAAAAAAAAAAAACAAAAACAAAAAAAACAACTCTCTTGCTGAATTTCAGGATGGCAGAGTCCATTTCTTCCTACTCTAGCTTTTCCTGATACATTCATCATTTGGTGTATATTTAGTGGTTCTGGTGTCTGCCTTACCATTCACCTATGAGAGCATTCCGGAAGCAGAGAACTTGGCTTACTCATTTTATAACTAGTGCAGCTTTCACGGTGACCTGGCATCTGGTAGTTGTTCAGTATGTTTGTTGAATGTATAAACTCCAAATTGTTTGACGACTCCTATCACAGACTTAACTCCACAGCAAAAGGTCTAAAACTACCTTACTTACAGAGTCCTTAGGGCTCTAATGATACATCAAGAACATCAAACATGTCTATGGAAATTGCCTAAAAAGAAAATATGTGTCATTTTTTGATCAATGTCCCCAATGATCTACTGCTGTGCAAAATTAAACCATGTAAACAGAAATGGGTATAATTTCAAGCCATGATTGAAAGTCTTTATAATAGAAGGCCAATAGCCTATGTTCCTAAATCAGTCTAAGTAGGAAAATTTGGTCTTTCATAAATTATACCAAATTTACCAAAGTCTTTAATTTCCTTCTTAGTTGCAACACATTATTAAGTGATGCTATCATCTTCCTACATTTCACCCTAACACATTTGGTCTGGGCTGGCTTTATTTTCTGCTTAATAGCAGAGCAAATGCCATTACAGAGTTATGCAAATGGTTCAAAGATGGTGAGCTAAAATAATTAAAGTCCCCCATATGAAAATCTTGATCAAGATTAAGTTGTATATACTTTATTCATACATACCTTTTCCCAAAAATCTAATTGAATTCTATCCAATCCTATAAATCTAAAGTTGCACATTAGCAATTCATAGACTCATGCTGAATCAACATCTCATTTTCATCCAATGAAAAACTGCGAGAAAACCAAGATGTGGATTTTGAAACCCATTAATCAGGTTTCCTGACAAATAAGAGGAAAAAAGATGGTAATACCGTTTAATATAGAATTCCAAGAATATAGTAAGGACATTCTTAAGAAACCAACTAAAGTTTCTCCACGCTCAATATAGCTATGGACAAAATACTTTTTGGAGTTGTAGGTGGGATGACTCTCTCCTAAACCAGGGAATAGCATCATACCAAGAAGAAAGAGTTGTGCATTAAAAAGTAGAGATACAGTGTCAGTAAATTCCAAGCAATGGAATTTCCTTGAGAAGCATTTGTCTAGTAAATTCAGCACCAAACTTTCAAACTTCAGCATTTATAAACCTAATCTTCCCCAATCTCTAATCATTTTGGCCAAAATCACTGAGCTACAACTTTCTGGTTTTACTCTAAAGTCCTCTTTAAAAAAAAAAAAAAAAATCCTCTCTAAATAAATTTCTTTCCATCTGTCTTTTTCCCATTATAAATTTTTAAGACAAACTTTATTATGCCAACTCATCCTGGCTGTATTGAAAACAAATTCTTTTTGAGGGTGAGATATCATCATTCAGATTCTGAAACTTGTTATTAATTCTTCAGAAAATAAGTCATTGTCCACCAGAAGCAAATTGTCAGACAAATGTCAAATACGAAAATTTTGCATTGGCCACATTCTACAGTCCTTTTCCCCAGGGGAATATGATTATTGTTGATAACTATGATATTGCTGCCCCTATGAAGCTTTGCTATGTGAAAGACATTGAATGGTCTCAAAGAGGACTTGCTGGAAGTTAAGTCAACATATTTAACAGCACCAAATTGTCAATAACAATAACCATTTCATGAGCACTTAAAGCAGTAAGCTGTGCATTTCATTTGTAAATTGTCACAACCACCTTGTCATTTGGCACTATTCTATTTTACAGGTAAAAAGAATTTAAATAACTTGTCCTCTATCATATGTCTAAAGTGAGATAAAAACTTAATATATAATTGATACTCTGGACACCAAATCTAAACCCATAAGCTGTTATTTCTTTGAGCAAGGTGTTAGATGATGCGGGAAACAAAGGCAGAAGAAAAATTATTAGATTTCTTTATTATCTACAACCCACTTACGAGTCCTTGAAACTGGTAGAGTGACATTCCTCTAGACACTCAACTGCCTTGATGTCAACACCTTGCTAAGGGTTTAGGCCTACTTAGCCACCACCCACCCTCCACACCCCATCCTGTAAGTCTGCTTTAACATATAAAAATCCCTTCAGATATTATCCTTTATCTCTAAGCCCCCAAGATGTAGGATGGCAATTATCCTTCAGGCATATGGCCCACTGATGTACATCTGAAGGCTCTCATAATTAAGGTTTTTTTAAAGATGGTAATAAATGACTTTTTCCCAACAATAGCTAGCACCCTCAAGGTAATGTTATCTCTAACCCCCTCCCAACTTGAAAGTATATAATGGGCCACTCCTCCTGACCCTGCAACTCTTTCTGCCCTCTGTAGGTCCCTGTGCCTTAATAAAACCACCTTTTTGCACCAAAGACATCTCAAGAACTCTTTCTTGGTAATCAGCTTCTAACCCTAACATCTTTCCTTCATCATTAGAGACATCTAAAGTGTAAACAAATGTTGAAAGGAGGAGTATACATTATTTCCTTGTAACTACAAATCTATCTCTGAGAAATGACCTGACTGACACCTGGACCCAAAGAACTACAAAATACGAAAACATGATTTTTAAAAAAATAAATTAAAAATCCCTACAATACCTATACTATCTGTCTTAACAAGTATCAAACCTGTAACAATCTTTCTATGGGCTGACTCTCAACTCACTTTTCCATTTGGAGGTTACTAGTTAGTTCTGGCAGTCTTCCTCCTAGCCATTCTGCTCCCTCCACTGACGTTCCTTAAACACACCCTCCTCCTCCCTCCTCCCTCAGCTCATCTTATAAGTTACTTTCCCTAGGAAACTCCCTGGCATCAATCGAGAGAGGTCAAGCCCTCTTCCAGGTGTGAGTTCCTAGTATGCCGGGTTTGTTCTCCTTGGCATGTAATGTAATTGTAATTAGTTGTCAGACAGGGACAAAATGAAGATCTCCCTTGACTTATGATGGGGTTATGTCCTGACAAACCCATGATAAGTTGAAAATGTCCCAAGTCAAAATGCCTTTAATACACCTAACCTACACCATAGCATAGCCCAGCCTACCTTAAGCATGCTCAGAATACTTACACTTGCCAACAGTTGGGCCAAATCATCTAACACAGAGGCTACTTTATAACAAAGTGTAATATATAAGGTTGACTATCTCATGTAATTTATTAAATGCTATACTGAAAGTAAAAAAGCAGAATGTTTGTATAGGTACAGAATGTATCAGTTGTTTACCCTCATGATCACTGTGGAACTGGGTGCTGTGGTTCACTGTTACTGCATAGTGTCATGAGACAGGATTGTTATACATTATCACTAGCCCAGGAAAAGATCCAAATTTGAAATTTCAAGTACCATTTCTACTGATGTGTATCACTTTCAGACCAACATAAAGTCAAAAACATTTTTAAATTAAACCAACTTAAGGCGGGTATATTAAACCATGAGTATTCATGAGCTTTCACTGCTCTTCTGTACCTGCCATTTCTGGACCTTTCCTTATGTTGACCCCAGTGTTGGATGAGCCAGAAGATTAGAGGAACTGTAGAAGATTATGGCCATAGAAAGAAGGGGAAGAGAGACAAAGAGTATATATTATTAAGTAAATGGGGTAACATAAAAAAATCCTAAAAGTAAAATGGATATAGGAGTTTTTGCCATTATAAAAATTTGAAAGTATACCACAATAAATATCAACATGTAAGCACACTTAAAAGATGCAGTCAATAAGCAGCAGGAGTTTTTTGGAAGATAATTAAAATTGCTCAATAATCTGGTAAAATCAAAAGAATGAGAAAGAATGCATTTTATATTTTTAAGAGAATAATGTGAAGATCCAAACTCAACACATTTAACAGAAATGTTTTTAACCCAATCCAATTACTGCCAATAAATCTACATATCCACCCTAGATTTTCCAAGACTTGAGTGATTATTTTGTTCCTCAGCTTATCCGATGGTATCTGATACATCAAAGGGTCTTGATAAAAAAGAAAAAAAAATTCTGAATGGATAAGCTCTACCACGTCCATCATTGTGTAGTACCTCTGTACCTTGTATTCTGCTCTAGTGTTCCACCTAGTAGACCCTGTCAGGGCTCAGTAAAGAGTCATCAAGTAAGTAATTTAGGTTTTGCAGATCTTACAATTTCTGTGGAAATGTCTCAACTCTGCAACTGTAATGCAAAAGCAGCCATAGAGAACATGTAAACAAATTACCATGGCTGTATTTAAAAAAGAGAGAGAGAGAAAGAGAGAAGGAAGGAAGGGAAGGAAGGAGGAAAAATTATTTGTAGACACTGAAATTTATTTATAGACTGAAACTCCTTTGTAGACACTGAAATTTGCATTTCATGTAATTTGAAAGTGTCATGATATACTACTCTTTATTTGATTCTTTTCAGCCATTAAAAAAAATGTAAAAAAATCATTCATAGTTTGTGCACTGTTCAAACACAAAAAAACAGACCAAATCGATCTATGGGCTAAGGTTTCGAAAATCCTTGTCTCCACCTTTTTTTTTTTTTTTTTTTGGCTTGTATACCAATTATCTTTCTTAAATTGTATAAAGCCTTTGAGGAGTTGCTATGTAACCCCATCATCTAATTATACATGGCTAGATTTATAATAGCATCCCGAATAGAGATGTTATGGGATTTGAATCAAGACATATTCCACTTAAATGAATTCAAATAACTGACTCTTACTGCAAACATCCCTATTTTAACAATTTTGAATGGAAAATATCTTAAGTCATACCTACATATTATTTTGACCTTTAAAAGAAGGTTTCTTTTATGCTAAAACAAAAGAAAAATTTTATTTACCATATAGGGAGTTTCCTGCAATTTGAGGGCATTCATCTTTATAACTATGCCACAATTTCCTCAAAACCACAGATTATCCCTAATTAAGCCAGTATGTGAAGTTTCTCAAACAGGGCTAGGACAGAGAGGATATTTATTAGTTAGTGATTGATGCGACTTATACAGAAAATAAAAATGGGGCTATATAGAAAAAAATACATAATCAAAATGTCTATTTCACTACACATATGAAACACTGAAATTTTTTCTAAATTATACAGCTTTGAGTGATTTTAAAACTCTGTTTTTTATTGAGAGAGGTAGCATATTTTTTAATAAAGATAAAAAATAATTAAAGATAATGGATTTTATTCAATATGTTTGATCATAAACTTTTATTATTTTTGGTCATGCACAATTTCTTAATAGACATAATATCAGAGTTGTAGGGAAAAATTTAAAGTCATCAACAGATTTGGTTTTATTCCATTACCCTCTTTAGCATCCTCTCTCTACCTTCCCCCAAATGAACAATAATTCAGTAACCTACAAAGTTTCCCACGCTGCTGCTTCAAATCTGCTCTGGGTTTTTTTCTTCCCACTAGTCAACACACCCCCTGCTGGCTCTAGGCTAACATTCATTCCACCTTATTAGAAATGCCAATAAAAAGCAAATTATAGATGTTTTCACTGTATTTTCTATGCTGATTCAAATGCAAAAGGGACAAAAGGACATAAATGCTAGGGATTAGGTTACATAATGAAATAATCCTTTGAAATCAGCTCTTTCTCCTTCCAAATAATGTATTTCCTGAAAAATATACCTTCAAAGAAATTTAAATTTTGTAGAAGAGTTTTCATAGTAGTGCTTACCACAAATCCTATGTTCAGATGTCAGCCTGACTGACTTAAAGATCAGGTGAGTACCTGGAACTGAAGAGATTACCTCTGCTCTTCACTAGTTTTCTTTAACCAAGTTAGTCATAGCAAGCTGGCTTTAGGGACAGCTGTTCCCTGAGACATAGAAGCAGGCCAGCAGTAACCCAAATAATTTTTTTTTATCGTAGAAATCAAATTGTCAGTCATATTGGAGATTAAATGAGCAAATTACACACACACACACACACACACACACTCACACACTCACACACACACGATTAATATATGCCTTTCATTTCTAAACATTTGTGGCACTAGCGATGGCATGATAAACCAAAACTCTAAAATCAGAACCATTTCTGCTTAATAGCTTTGTGCTTTGGACAATATTACTTAATTTTCACAAGCCTCAGTATCCTTATCTGCCAAATGTAGCTAATGATACTTCCTTCAGAATTTTGCCATGAATTCTAAAAGGAGAAAACAAACTTATAATGTCTACTGCAGGTTGATATTTAATATGTGTTCTATTTTCCTCTAGAGAACCTAACTAGCAGTGGCTTAAACAATACAGACATTTATTGTTCCAGAGTAGAAATAACTCAATATTGTCATTAATACCCATGACATGTCTCTGTTTTTGGCCATGCCATTGTCCTGGTCATCCCCTCATATTCCCAAGCTGGCTACTGGAGTTACAAACCTTATGCCCTTATGAGATAGTAACCATGCTATGGGAAAGCAGTGGGGACAACAGGATTTTTATTCATGCTCCTCTCCCTTTTTGGAGAAAAAATTTTCTCCTTCCCCTTGAATACTATTGGTCAGAACTGGGCCACAAGGCAAGCATCACATAATCACTCTCAAAGGGAAATATACTTGTAAAGGCTTAGTCAAATCATGATTCCTTCGACAGCCTGTTTTGCAATCAAGGAAGAAATTGCAAATGGTTGTTGGTCAAGAAACCAATAATATCTGTCACTTCAATGGACTGGAAAACCATAAATTTAGAGTTTTCTCACCCGTAAACATTCATTACTTATGTGTGTATACACTATCTTCTTATTTTGAAATTGAGAGGAGTGTAAGAACCCTGAAGCCTGGACCAAGCCAACTCTTTCTAGGGACCCTATTTAAATATTTTATTTATTTATTTATTTGACAGACAGAGATCACAAGCAGGCAGAGAGGCCGGCAGAGAGAGAAGAAGGGAAGCAGGCTCCCTGCTGAGCAGAGAGCCCAATGCTGGGCTCAATCCAGGGACCCTGGGATCATGACCTCAACAGAAGGCAGAGGCTTTAACCCACTGAGCCACTCAGGTGCACCCTAGAGCACCTATTTAACCAAAAGGAAATAATACATGTCTAGGCACATCAGCGCTGCTCAATAAATTAATGTTGGTTAATTTAATTATTGTGATGCTTTTAAGTAATGAATTATGTGTACTTCCCATAGAACAGGTAATGTTTTTGGATACTTACATGCATTTTTACTCCAGGGATGAACTAGCAAATAAAATGCATGAGAAATCCAGTGGTTAGAGGCTGAGTAAATTGTCTTCTTTGGACTAAGGCATGATATTTATAACTTGTGCCTATATAACAAAAATGCCTTTACATATGATTATATTCACTATGCCAAAATACCTAAACCAGAAATTATCACAATTTACAGTTGTAGAAGCTGACTCTCAAAAGACTAAATTATTTACTCAGGGTCTTGTACCTGGTAAGCTGCAAAGTCAAAGCTAATGATTGGGGTTTCTGATTCTGAGCTCAGAACACTTTTCATTAAACTCCAAACAGGTTTATCCTGAAATATGATATATATCACAACTTCTCAGAGATTGTAAGGAGAACTCCCCTCAGAAAGAGCCAGCAATAAGTGAAGAAGAGAGATCCTTCTCCTTTTTCTTTTTTTTTTTTTTAAGATTTTATTTATGTAGGGGAAAGAGAGAGCGAGAATGAACAAAAGTGGGGGGAGGGGCAGAGGGCGAAGCAGACTTCCCGCTGAGTAGAGGGACTGACAGGGGACTCAATCCCAGGACCCTGGGATCATGACCTGAGCTGAAGGCAGATGCTTAACAGACTGAGCCACCCAGGTGCCCCTATCCTTTTCTTTTCTTTTTTTAAGATTTTATTTATTTATTTGACAGAGACAGTGAGAGAGGGAACACAAACAGGGGGAGTGGGAGAGGGAGAAGCAGGCCTCCTGTCAAGCAGGGAGCCTGATTTGGACTCGATCCCAAGACCCTGGGATCATGACCTGAGCTGAAGGCAGATGCTTAACAACTGAGCCATCCAGGCACCCCAATCCTTTTCTTTTCTTTTCTTTTCTTTTTAATTTATTTTAAACAACTGTATTTTAAAGCTTATTTTATTTTTTGTTATTATTTATATATTTTTATTTCTTTTCAGTGTTCCAGAATTCATTGTTTATGCACCACACCCAGTGCTCCATGCAATATGTGCCCCCCATAATACCCACCACCATGCTCACCAAATCCTCCACCCTCCTCCCAATCCTTTTCTTGATATATGTTTCCAGATACGGCACAGCTGGGATTGTACAAATATAATTATATGAATACTTTAAAGGGTGAATTCCTCCCCCCAAAATAAATCCAAGTATTTGAGAAATATATGTCTAGGAAAAATGAATTATAAAGATACTAACCTAAACTGTATTCCTATTGATTTTGCATGTAATTGACATCTTGATTTACAGGGAAAATAAGAGTAAATGCCCTCAAAGGAGCCTCTGAATTCTGGTGTAGTGGGTGAATAGGGGTGAAGACAAGGGGTAGATGTAGCCTTTTAAAAAGCTGACAAGGGGCGCCTGGGTGGCTCAGTTGGTTGGGCGACTGCCTTCAGCTCAGGTCATGATCCTGGAGTCCTGGGATCGAGTCCCGCATCGGGCTCCCGGCTCCGTGGGGAGTCTGCTTCTCCCTCTGACCTTCTCCTCGCTCATGCTCTCTCTCACTGTCTCTCTCTCTCTCTGTCAAATAAATAAATAAAATATTTTTAAAAAATAAACAAAAAGCTGACAAGGTCTTTTTGTATCTAAAATGATTCATTCATCAAATATTTTTTGAGGGGTGCCTGGGTAGTTCAGTGGGCTGAAGCCTCTGCTTTCTGCTCAGGTGATGGTCCCCACATTGGGCTCTCTGCTCAGCGGGGATCCTGCTTCCCCTCCTCTCTCTCTGCCTGCCTCTCTGCCTACTTGTGATCTCTGTCAAATAAAAAAAAAAGTGTATGTGTATATATATATATATATATATATATATGTACACACACACAATATACATGTATACTTATGTATATACACATATTAAAAATATATATTTAATATAAAAATATATTTAATATAATATATATATTTTTTTATTTGAAAGCCTGCATGTATGCTGAAGACTAAGAATTGAATGTTCATTGATAAATTACTCCTGCGAAATTACTCAGAGTTAGGAAAACACATGTGAAGAGAAACATTGCACAGAAATCACCAAAGGCTTCAAGAGAGATGTGGTGGCTAAATTTGGAGTGGAATGTGAGTGAAAATTAGCCATTTGGGAAGAAGTAGTCCATAGAAGGAAGAAAGAGTAATATATGTAAACAGCACAACATATTACCAGCTGAAACACAACATATTACCACAGTACCAGGTAAAAGTACATAAAGGGTTGTTCTATCTGCAGGAGACCGATGTTAGAAGATAACTAGTTTTGAGGTCAAGGATGAGTATGGTGGTGACGAGACTGAGTGTGAAGTGAAGTGGCACAAGGAGAGAGAAATAGTGGGGAGAGACTCAAGTGAATTGTACTCCGCCTTTGGCTGAGGTCCCTTTGCCTGAATAGAAAAGCCCATCCTGTAAAAGTAGAATTCTGCCTACGTGATCCTAAAATGTGACTTCCTATGAGGCAAAGCTACCTGACCCAACCTAATCTGAATAACAATCTCTATCGCCGAGGGTGACTCAAATCCCTTTACCCACAAAGAGAGAATCACTTCATTATGCCAAATGCAGGTTTTCCTTCCCAGAGGAAGTAATCTTTGTCAACTTAAAATCTCCTATCACACTTATTATCTGAGCCATTTGGCACTTAATCACATGCTAACTTGTACTGTTACCTTAACTTTTTAATGTGTTTACACCATACTTTTCCAAATCATTTTTAGCTCCAGGAGAGCAGGAACATTTTTCCTATTTCCTACACCCTTCAGGTGTAGCATCTTGCTAACCCCATGCTCCAAAGAGGAAAAAAGAAAAAAAAAAAATATATATATATATATATGTATATATTTTTTTAAGAAATGAAGATGAAAGGATAAATATTAAATTAACTTTCTGCCACACCATTACTTTTAAAAACTCTATTTTAAAGATAGGAATGGCAGCGGAAATCATCCTTCCATCTTTACAATTAACCACAAATATGTGAAGCTGAAATAATCCAAAAGCACTGATGCTCACAACAGTGTAGCCTGTCGTGATCAATGCCAGCTCTTCCCTATATGTGACAGGCACCAATACGTCACAGGGAATTTGACCTATTAGCTCTCAAAAGGTAAAGGAAAAAGGATGAGGGGTTTCCATTTTAAAGTACCATATGGGTGGGGGCCGTTAATTCTGTATGATACTTAACGTGTCAATATCTGTCTCCTCTTAGGATAGCGTCTGTAAAATGGAGATGACCAAACATACCTGCCACATACCTCACAGGAGGATCACAAAATCCATGAGGCAAACCACTTGTTGAATATTCCAAGGCTAAGATTCCAGTTGATAATGATTCTTTCCCTTCAGCTCTATTAAAGGGAAAGAAATGGAAGAGCCCAAGGGAAAATTAAAGGGACATGAATGCCAAAACCTGTCCAAGTCATTCCTTTTTTAATATTTTGGACAAAAGTTTGTCTTGAGAAGATGCTCAGATTTATCATTCTAAAATGCAGGCGTTTGAGGATTTCTATTATATTTTTCCCCCATTTCCTGTTAGCAATCAATCTGCTCTATCTATGCATAATTTTTAAGCTTCTTCAAAGCAAGGCACTCTGCAAGTATGAGTTCTTCTTCTATATAAAGCAACATTGAGGAAACTGATAGATTATTCACCTACTCCGGCATTTGAAAGGTAGATTTATCAAACGAAAAGGTTTACAAAAGAATTTCAAAAGGTAAATATCAATCTGGCTGAGAACAGTTTTAACAATGATTAATATTCTACAGCTAATAAAAACTTGTTGGCAAAATGCCCCCAGAAGATGGCATTGTTTACACTATTGTCTAAAAGGAACAGCTGTTTACCCCTCGCTCCATTCAGAGCTGCAGTATTCTTGCTGAAATGTTAACAAATCTTAGACAAATGTCTGCTGTTTAAGGCTCAAAGTTGCTTTGAGAACAGGTGTATTTGAGAGAGAGAGAAAAAAGCTACAACTGTAAATAGGACTTTAAATTAGTGCAATTTATATAGTATACACTAGGTTTGCCTATGGGCATCTAAATTCAGAGTTCCAATACTCACTAATATCTAGAAGATTATTCAGTTTGGGAGCTTCACATAACAATTTCCCTGCTTGTCTTTTAATATATATCTCAAGCACATTTTATTGACATAGGTAGATTCAATTTTAAGACATTGTGACATGAAATGAAGCCCATATCTTCTATAATTAAAAAAATTATTTATCTAAATATTTTTGGATTGGTGGACAAGGTAGGATGATGCCCTAGAGCATTATTCACTGAACAAAAGCATGTATTCCCTGGGTATCATTTTCCCATTTGTAAAAAGAGAGGTCTTAAAGTTTCAGCAAGGTTATGGAGCTAGGGGAAATTTCACACACTGCTATGGGGGAAGGGGAGTGAACTGCTAACATCATTTTATAGGGTAACTGGAGAGACCTACTAAAGCTGAGGATAAGCATGCTTTATGACCCAGAAATTCGACTCCTAAGTACATATTTGGGAAATATTAAGGGACAGGTACAAGAGTGTATTGTTTATGTTAGGGGGAAAAAATTCTCTGGAGGAAGTCTGGAAGGCTCAGTTACTTTGGCTTTTGACTCTTGATTTTGGCTCAGGTCATGATCTCATGGTCATGAGCTCCAGTCCTACATAGGGCACTGTAATGGGCATGAAGCCTGCTTAAGATTCTCTCTCTCTGTCTGCTCTCCCACCCCTAAAAAAAAAAAAAAAAAAAGAAAAGAAAACAGGAAATAGTCTGTAGATTCATAAGCAGTAGAATTAATGAATAAAGTCGCATATGTATAAAATGAAATATAATAAGCAGTTAAAATGAAAGAATCAGCACTACATGTATCCAAATGCATAAATTCAAAAAGTATTAACTTTGAGTAAACTGCAGGTGCAAAATGAAACAGTATGATACCATTTATATGTTGACTAAAGACAACCAAAGTGATACCATATATTGTTTAGGGATGTAAATATGTGTGCTAAATGTATAAAAACATGATGTATAAGAATGAAAAAGAAAGTGTTTACTTCTAGGTATGATAGGAAATAAATGGGATAAGGCAAGAATGCAAAAGCAGCTTAAATTATATTTGTACTATTTTATTTCTTTTAAAACATGTCTAAATGTTAAAGAACATATAAACCTGGATTATGGTGCATATTTTTTCTAGACTCTCTAGTATGATTAAACTAGCCATGAATGTGTTTTTATATCTGAAATGTTCAAAGGCCAAAGATGGGTGACAGCTGCTTGGGGCCCCCTGTAGAAGGAGAGGCAAGCCTGATCAGCTTGACTTTGAACACCGGGCCCCCTCCTTACTCAGACCTCTTTGAACCCCACAGATTTTTGGATCACCTCAGCTTTGATCTGTTGTGATTCACCATCTCCTGGAGATGTCTCTTCTTCCACAGGTAAAGCCTAAGCTGGAGAAGTCTTCTGGTCGCCCAAGAATCTAGTAGCTAACAATTATTTTCAGTTAGAAGCTTATAGACAAAGTGCACTGACTGGAGTGGTTTATTTGGTTGCCTTTGGCTCATGTCATGATATCTGGGCCCTGGAATTGAGCCCTACCTTCCTGCTCACTAGGGAGTCTGCTTCCTCTTCCTCTCTTCCTTTCTGTCCCTCTGCCTACCCCCAACCCCCAATGGTGCTCTCTCTTTCTCAAATAAATAAAATCTTGAAGAAGAAGAAGAAGAAGAAAGTGGAGGAGGAGGAGGAGGAGTTTACAGACAAGAGGGTCATTTTAAGTTACAGGTGAAAGGCCCCTCAGAATTCTTTCTTTGATAAAATAATGGTGTCACAAATCCAATTGTCATTCAAATTACCTTTTAGTATTCCAATGCAGCGAGTCCAGTCCTAACCAAAACCACATATTAACCTCAGGATTCATGCAGAAGCTGCATGAAACCCAACTCAATCTGCTATTCCTGTTCATCTGATAGGGGAAGACCAAAGGTTATCGTCAGGAATCTATAATGTGATGTAAGTCTGCCTGGGCGCTGCTGCTGCCTGGGGAAGGTGGGGGGAGGGGGTGGAGGGAAGAGGAGACATCAACTTCCTCTGAAGTGACTCTACCCCTAACTTAATTTTAAGCTTCACATAGGAGAAATCATTATGGTCCCTCATTTTGTTAAGGTTTGACAGCTCTCTGACAGCTTCCAATAAAAACAAAATAAAATTGATTTATGGTAAAGCAGGAGAATCCCCAGATGTAAACTAGAAGCCAAAGAGAAAACCAGAGTTTCCAACAGGAAGCTTCTAGGAAGAAACCAGAACTACTCTTTACCCCCTTTTAAATTTTAATCCCTCCATGGCGGGGGTGGGGGGGGGGTGGAGGCGGGGCCAGATCTCCAATCTTAGAAGCCAGGTAGGACCCCCAGCCTTCCTCGCATCATTTTTCACTGAGACACCGAATTTTTCTTTCCCTTTCTCGGGAACGTGAAGCCCTGAACACCTTGCAGTACTCGACCCAAGCTACGTGCTAACAGCTAGGAGCGAGGCGTGGATGTGGTCGCCCTGAAAGTGCGAGGGACGCGAGTGGGGCGCGGGGTCGAAGACCAGGGACGCGGCTGTAACGTCAAACAGTTAAACCAGAAATCCCAATATCATCAATACCCGTCGGCCTAGTAGCAAATAAACACGGGGTTGAAAATCGCGCATCATTCAATAATTCAAGTCTTCCCTCTCCTCTCAAAAAAAAAAAAAAAAAAAAAAAAAAAAAAAAAAAAAAAAAAAGAAAAAAGAAAAAGAAAGAAAGAAAGAAAAAAAGAAAAAAGGCATCTCGTTAGCTCGTTGCCAAGCTTTCCATGGGAAATTCGCTCTTGCTGATGCGTTCTGTCTTCCAACTCCTTTCAGCATCCCTTGGACAGCAATGTTCTTGGAAAACCTGGTTGAAATGTCTTCGCTGCACCCCTGATCGAGGGCGGGTGGGGAGGCAGAGGAGGGGTAGCGCAGGGAGGGGATCGAGGCGCGCGCGCGGGAGAGGGACCCCGGGCCCCCGGCCGCGGGAGCGCACCGCCGCGGCGCGGGGCCTGGAGCCAGGGCGCCCGAGCGCGCAGAGGACCCGCCCAGACCGCTCTTATAGGAGAGCGCGGGGCGGGCCTGGCCGGGGGCGGTGCCGCGCGCCTAGCTCGCCTATAAGGAGCGGCCGGCCCGGGTGCAGATCCCAGCGCCCGCGGCCGAGGTGCAGTGGTTGTCTGCCCGGCGCGGATCCTCTTGTTGCAGCGGGGTTTGGATTTGCACCTTTAAGGAGGGGGAGAGGAGGAAGAGGCGGGCGAGGAGGGCGAGTACAGCAAACGGCAGTTGCGGGGACCGTAGCTTCAGTCGCAGCTCAGAGGCGGAGCCCGCTACCTTTTCGGTGGAGCGTCTGGACACGGGATGGAGTGAAGCCGCGAGTGCCTCTCCTAGGGGGGGTGGGAGGGGGTCAGGCGGTGCCGAAGAGAGGGAGAGAGAGAGAGGGAGAGAGAGAGCGAACAGAAGAAGAAGCCGCGGCTGGCGCCTGCGAATTTGGGATTCGATTGGGAGGGACCACTTACTCGGGGGAAATGGATTCTGTACCAAGGCTGACCAGCGTTTTCACTTTGCTGTTCTCCGGCTTGTGGCATTTAGGATTAACAGCGACAAATTGTGAGTACCAGGAGCTGGGGGCGGGTAGGTGAGATGGGAAACGCCAGCGTTGGGGAGAGACACTCAACTGTCCAAGCATGTTCAATTGTGTCTGCCCTGAACGTAGAAGAAGGGGGGAAATGCTGATTGGTGTGGTTCTAGCTCTCAAACCATCCCAAAAGTTAGCAGAGCTCGGATGAGCCAGCCCCGCTGAATTTCCTGCCCTTCTTCCCGAATCGCAAAGTTCTGGGGAGAAGGGAAGGTTCCTCTTCCCCGTGCCTCACGCCAGGTCCGCGTTCTTCGCCTGCCTGGTCTCCGCCAGAGGTTTTCCGGAGAAGGGCCCCGGGTTCGGATTGTGTGCACTGAAGGCTGAGCTTCCAGAGATAGAGATGCTCCCAGCCACCGCACTCGGTGACAGTGGCTCATCTCTGAATGTGGCTGCCTGGGATTTGCAATATACCCAGTACCTCACTAGACATGGCTTTCAGCTCTCCTGTAGGCAGGAGGCTTCAGTTGGGGTATCCTGCAACCAATAGGCATCGGTTTAATAGGATTGGGAGTTTTGGCCTAAGAGTCATGGCCCAATGTAGTCAAACCACAAGATCAATGGCTGCCCCTGTTACAGGAGGAAGAGATTTGATGCACACTCCACCCCCAAAATCTTTGTGCCAAAGAACACATAATGAGTATGCACTAAGTGTACACTCTGTCGTCCAAGCTCTAACCTCAGCCTATTTAATTTAATAGGCAGGAAGGCTGGGCACCAGGGGATCCACACCTGCACTGTGTATTTAAAGAACCCAGTTCGTCAAAGTTGAATAAATCTCTAGGGCCATCAGAGGTTCAAGCTCAATTGCTCAGCTGCCTCTCTAGGCAGAGAGAGGGAAGTTTTTCCAGCTTGGAAACTCCTAAATGAGAAAGAACGCAATTAAGCCATCTGTGTTTTTTCCAAAGATATTTTATCAAGGTTCCTTGATTTTCTGGGCTTGCTCCTCTGTCTGCTACCTCCCAACCCCCAGGAACCTCTGAAATGCTTAACTGTACTGGAACATAACACCACTTTTAGAGAAAGATAGGAAGACTCCTTAGTACTTGTGAGTCCCCCTATGTCACTCCCCATACTCAGGTTCAAGAGGACCTTGTGTAAGAGATACTCATACTCAACCCAGAGTTGCTCCTCAAGGGAAGACAATTAGACAAATGTTGTTTAGTGAAAATGGTCCAAAGAAGAGCTAGTGTTTCTGTGATTGGAAGTTTTGGAGGTTCAGAATCCATTGTTAGTGGTTATGCCTTATAAAGATTGTATTAAAGTTTCTATTCTAAAGGAGTGAGGTCAACCTCTCTAAAAGGGAGGAGCCAGAGGGACTTAGTATAGAAATCATTTCAGAGAATAGGTAGGACAAGGTTAGAATCTGATGTTTCTTTTCTCTTCCTCCTCCTCACCTCTCCTTACTTCCCCTCCCCCTCCTCCTCCTTTTCCTCCTCCTCTTCTTCTTAAGTGAAATTGTTCCCATGGTGCTTTAGAAAAACATCTAAGCGGTTTAGTTAGAGGAAGTTAGGCATGGTGCTGAGCTAGCCTCTCTACCTCCTAAAACACTAGAGGTCAGTATTGTCCTAATGATGTAAAGGTGTAGCTGCAAAAGAGCTGTTTTTCCTTTAGCACATTTACCTATCTGGAAATAGTGAATATTTTGAAGATCCATAAAGGTGGGGCGAGGAATAAGGGTAAAATAGATAGAACATACCCTACAGGAATATGGTTGGGGCTTCCTTATGTAGCACCTTTTCTTAAGAGCAAGGAAATAAATTGTAGAATGCCAGTTTGTGCCAATTAACTGAATTATGGTTAATATGTTTTAATAATGCTCATAAAACCTAAATGCCGTGGATTTAAGACTCATGCTTATCATTACTGATGCAGCAATAAAGCGAATTCTCAACATTTCAAATGAAACTTTTTGGTAATGAGCTTTAGTATTTCATCAGTGACAGTTTAATTTCCTTATTTCCAATCAACAATTCAATTGAATGCATGCTACTTGCTAAATATTTTGGGGTCAGTGTTCTTAAAGAATAATGATGAATGTTTTTTATTATGCTGAACAAATGTATTAGTACAATAGCATGGCAGCAGAAAATTACATCTCAACTCAGTTTATCTCGGTGATCTTCAGAAACAGTGATGCAGAACCTCTAAGAGAAAAACAGTAGCATTCCACAATTCTTCCCGACTTCAATTGTCCACATACTTTATCCATTAAATTTAGGGCTTTGATTTACTATTTATCTACAATCCATGAACGTTTATATGCATGTATTGAAGAAGATAAATCTCCTTTCAAATAGTCAATTTGTATAAGTATACAGATTACTTGGAGAATTTTTTTTCAATATTTTTATTTTTTGAGATAACATTTTATGTCATTTGTGAAAGTATCCCTAAACATGAGTTATTTACGCAAGACGTTCCGTGGTATCTAAGTATACCTGTGACCTTTGTTCAAATAAAAACAACTTTTAATTGTTTGTATTATTCTAAAAATAATGTGTTGTTATTACTGTTGCATATAGAATGTATATGTATGTGTGTGTTTAATTTTCCTATAATCTGACCAAAACTTGGGCATTTGTCTGTAAGAGAGAAATGAATGCTTACCCATTATGGATTTTGTAAGTTTCTAATTAAACAAAATTAAAATAAAGTCAGGTTAGAAAGCCAGCTACAGAATAGGTATTATGAATCTGTGCAGAGAACATAATTACCAACCAGTAATAAAAACTGTGGAAATTCCCCCATTCCAGATTTTCAGGATATTAAGTAGCTACATTTCCTTTGGGTTTACCCTGAGGGAATTAGTTAATTTCGAATGTAGCTATGATAGGCCACTGTTAAATGAAAAACCATTTTACATGTGATTATCAACTCCTTTGACACAAGAAGAAACAATGTAACTGAGGATAGCTGGTTCAAGTGAAACTAGGAGTTTGAGATGCTGATGGGTTTTAGCCCTGGTTATGCCACAGCTAACACATTGAATGTCTGTCCACTTATGCAACTTTGCCATGCTCACAGGCTTGGATGTAAAACAGCAACTGAGATATGTATCTTCTCCCAAACGGAACGGCAGTTCAGTATTTTACTAAGGAGATTCTTCAAATATTAATTACGCGGAAAGACTATGATAATGCAAGAAGTTGCATTCAGAAGATAAGAGCAATGCACGATACTTACAAGGGTCACTCTTCACTTTATTTTTGCCAATACTCAGATGTTATGTGATTATGACTGCCTTAATTTTAACCTAATGAGTCACTTTGATCTCCAAGCATCTTAACTGTTTGGTGCTACATACCAGGTTCACAGATAACAGCCTTGAGAAGGAAATCAGAAACTCATTATTCTATGATGATGCCTTTCATCACAGAAAGAACCTCATGTAATATATACAAGGATGTCAATCATAGTCCTAAACATCTTTAAATAAAGAGAATGCAATATTCCTTGAGTTATCTGAAGCTTATGCACAAACCCAATCAATAGGTAATATTATAAATAAACAAATACCAGGCTGACTTTTCAGCAGGGAAGTGTTTGTGGTATACTTTTCTGACAATTATAGTCAGCAGAAGTGAAGGAAGCACTATAATGCTCATTTGGAAGAGAGTCCTAAAGATTTTCCCATGGTTGAATAGGCTTGTCTTTGACAATCCATGTGAACTCTCTTTCTCTTCAATCCCTCCTAGCCCACATCTCCAAACCAGATTCATATTTCCACTATTGGAACAGGTAGATGAAAAACTAGAAGAGCAATGTCCATACCAGGGTACAGAATTATGAGAGAATTAGCTTCCATTAGAATTACATCACTCCAGCCCCTATTCTCTAAATTGAAGTTTTCTTTTTTTTTTTCCCCCTGCTCTTCCCATTTTCTTTATCTTTCTTTAATAGGACCCAGTTCTCCTTACCTACATCTCTTTACTTTTCAGTGCTCATTTGTTACAAAACGAAGATTCATGATACCATTTGAAATGTTCCTAAAAGCTTTAGTTGGTGATCCAAAGCCCTTCAGTTTGTATGCCGGAACTCTGCTGAAATATGGCTTGTATATATACAAAGCTAATTATCCTCACTAGTTAGGAGGGTGGGGAGAGGGTCTAGTTACCACAAAGATCATGGTACAATAGTCATTCACTCACTGGACCTTTGTTTTGAAGATTCAGTGTTGTACTCATTTGGAGCTAGTAGTGGCATTTTTAATACATAAGGGAAGCTGTCTTCATTCATCAAAACTCTTGACACTTTCCGGAAAGTGTCCTTGAGGAGGTCATTGACTTATCTTAATGATTGTTGTGTATTAATTGAAGGAGTTGGATCATATGGTGATTAAGGTCCTATCTAGTCCTAATGTATTTGTGTCTTTACTGATGTTACCTACTTACTGGTCATTCTATTTGGATACTTCTGGGATGGTCATACTCTAAATTGTTAAGCAATTATATGTAGAATAACAACATAATAGGGTTTTAATTCCTAATAACTCCCAATAATTGTATCTCTCGCTTCATATGCTGTGGGCACATAATTTGGCGAGGCATTGCAGCTAGGTAGACTTTATTAAATTCAGTTTACAGATGAGTAAATTTAAGGTTAGTAGAAGTTAATAATTTTCCCAGGATCATAAAGCTATGATCCTATGAAAAAAAAATCAGGATCTGGACCTCTGTCTATCTCCAAAGATCAGAGTCTGCAAGATATGAAATTAATTCCCATGCATTCAGTTGGGGGCTGTGTGTGAGCTGGCAAGATGCCTTGTGATCCCTATGGTTAGTCTCTGTAGCTCTATCCATAGCAAAGGGCAGGAAGGTAACATTTTCCACCAGAGCCAACACCTGAGTTATACCTTATCAAAACAAAACAAAACAAAACAAAAAAAACAAAAATTGGAATGTAGATTTGATGCAAAATGCCTAATATCACAATGGTCAAAAATAAGAGGCCACATATCTGGATGATCATCAGACGCTTTAATTTTCTTTTACAAGTTTTAATAAAAAACTGGATACGGGAAGGACATAGCCTTGATGAAGACTTGTTAACACACACACACACACACACACACACACACACTACCATGAAACCTACCTCTGTTGGCATCATGTCTTCTAAGTCTCTAGAATCAGACCAAATGTATTAATTAAATAGTAGGTATGAGCTCCTTCTCCCTGCACAGGGCTCTCCTAATCTGGCCCTGCCTAATGGTCTAAATTGCATGTCCACCATTCCTGCCCTGTCCCCTAATTTCCAATTTGGGAACTTCACATTCTACAAACAAGCCATGCTATCCTGCATCTCCCTTGCGTTTATTTGTGTGTGCTATTTGTCTGATCTAGTTACCCTTTTCCAGTTTTTACACACCCTAATTTTCTCCCAGTTACACACACACACACACACACACACACACACACACACACAAGCTTTCCCCACACTGGGCCAAATGCCCCTATGTATGACTTAGTATATTTCCATAGCATTTTCTTACAATCCTTGTCTTCTCGAGTAGTTGGAAAGCTCCCTGATTATCATATTTCATTTCAATGTCTGTATTCAATACATAAAACATTAGGTGAATGAGTGGATGAGAGAACCAGTGAATGGTTTCTAACTAAGAAGTTTAATTTGTAAACAAAAATAATCTTTCTATGGCCCTGTTGCTAGAGTCTTAAATTTTTTGGTTTATTTTATTTTTAAGTGGCAAGTATTACTTATTATTGTTCTGGAAATGCAAGAGGATCTGACCTCAGAACCAAGTTTGATCTAATTTTATTAACTTGCTTTTGCAATTTTTTTAACATTTCCTATAGAGCTGGAACTATACAAATATATAGCTATAAAAAATCTTTCTTCATGGCCCAGCGTTCAGTATAAAAAACAAAAGTTTAAATGCTGTTTTATAGGGCATTTGTACTAAATTACTGGAAAGATTGTATTTTATTGCAAGCCAACAACATGACCTCGATAACACTATCCTGAGCCTCTGATATCCTCTCTCTAAGCTGTGGTTGGAAGATTCAGTGTTAATACTTCATGTGTGCTACTCATTTCAAAAACTTACTGAAGAAGTGTCTCCCAACTGAAGGCTCTCCTTCCTAAACTTAAGTTTTTCTAGAAACAGGAGAAATAGAGATAAATAAAAAGAACCATCCATGATCTCAAGGAAATTTGAACATGGACAACCAGAAAAATAAATCTTTAATTACATCAATGTGATAAATGTTGTAGAATAGATAAGTGCCAAGTGTAATATGAGGCACCAAATGAGCATCTCACACTGGCTGGGGTATCAAGGCAGGGAAGTGAGATGGAAGGTGAGACTTGAACAAGGACTTCACTCACTGCAGAAATGGGGAGAGGTTCTCACAGGCTTTTTGTGTGGAAGCTTAAGGGTGAGACCTGTTGTAGGGACTACGTGCGGGAGTGGCTTATAGGCAGAGGGCTAGAAAAAGAAATGAGGGGGCGCCTGGGTGGCTCAGTTGTTTGGGAGACTGCCTTCAGCTCAGGTGGTGATCCTTGAGTCCCAGGATCCAGTCCTGCATCAGGCTCCCTGCTCAGCAGGGAGTCTGCTTCTCCCTCTGACCTTCCTCCCTCTCATGCTCTCTCTTGCTTTCTATCGCTCTCATTCACTCTGTCTCTCTCTCTCTCAAATAAATAAATCAAATCTTTTAAAAAAAGAAAAAAAATGAGGGAAATTGGTAAGTGTGGGGGATCTTATTTTTACTGTCAAGCTATGAAGCTTCACTGAAGGATTTTGTATATGTAATTAGATAATACATGATCAGATATTTGTTTAAAAAAAAAAATCACCACGTGAGGGGTAGACTGGCCCAGGCCAACACTAGCAGCAAGAAAACTAGTTGAGAGCTTAGCTTATCACAATAGCTCAAGTGGTAAGAGCCTAAAGAAGTAGGTTTCAGAATCTGCAAAGGTCACAAAGAACCAGAAAGAAAATAATGGCCAAGTACATTGAAACCAGGGGTATATAAACTAGTAAACTCACAGAAGGCCCAGATTTGTGGGTAAAATGTATGCTATCGCTGCTCCCATTGTTTTTGACAAATGAGAGCCATAGATGCTAGAGAAGGTGCTCTGTTCTCTGAAATGAAGTTCTTCTCTGGGAATACCAAACGACCATATTCTCAGAGCAGTATATTTCATATTTGCATGACACTATATAGCATATGCTGTTTGTATCCATCATTCTGATGCATCCTCTAGTCTGTAAATTACACCAATTTTTGTCAGCAGAGTGAGAACTAGTCATTAAGAAATGTGTAATTAAACCTCAGTGTTTCTGTTCTTGATCCCCTTCTGGCAGGGGGTAAACCAGGGATCATTCCTCCTACCAGTGGTTACTCTTTGGAAAGAGAAACAAAGGGAAGCTGGGTGTGCCACGTTGATTTGCTGGCATAAATTCCAAGTCTCTACATTTCTAACTGCCTTTGTGCATATTCTTGGGGGTTGATTAATGCCATCTGTTCACTGGATCAGCTGAATTGATTGAGTTTTAAAGGATGACAACAGTAATGTTGAAGATGGGGGGGGGAACGAAAGGGAAATGCCAAAACACACTCATGATGTATTTTATTTTTAACTAATCCACCTTTGGAAGCAGAAATATCCCTTTGAAGACAGTCCAAGGCAAATAGCAGTTTAAAGAAATTCGCCTAACAGACAGATGCTTGTAGGTGTTAGTCTAGGCCACTGTTTGCTGAATATACATGTTCAGTTCTCTCCTGCTCTGCCCTCTGCCCCATCCCTCTCTCCCTGCCTCTTGCTTTCTCTTCTTCCCTTTCCCACTCCTCTCTCCGTCGTGTGGCCATGTATTTTTGGTATTATCATTGGCTCTTCCCTGTGTTCATGATTGTGTTCAGATGTCAGAGGACGGGAGGAAAAAAAAAAGTCTGTTGGATTCAAGTGTTTCCTTGTTATAAACTACGTGGGCACAGTCACCAAATGTGATGAAGCCTCCCATCAAGGCCTATTCTAAGGGTGGGCCTGACAGGGATCTGCCACCCACAGGACACTTGGGAAAGCCCACTTGATTCTAACACCCCCTACCCATCTGTCCCCAAACAACTCTTCCGCCAACTCCATCAGTGCTCTGAATTTGTAAATATGAGGGAAAGACTTTCAGTGCATAGAGATAAGCCTTAAGACACGAAGCACGAACCCATACCCCCCTCCCCCGGGGAGAGAAAATATACGGATGCGTATCTATCTGAACTATTCTTGACTGAGAGGAACAGACCTTTTCCAGAAAACAAAACAAACAAAAAGTTAGTGGCAGAGAAAATGCTGGGTACCTGAAGGAGACGAAGACACTATTCTGAGTGGGGGAAGGGCAAATAATAGGGATGTTGAAAGTGTCTAAGACAAGTGTTGCCAACTTCCTGATTTTGCGCAGGACCCTCCATATTCCAAGCAGGTGGGCAACAGGGAGGTAGTGAAGGAGAGTGGAAGGGTGTAGGTCATCAGTTATAATACATATTAGGGCAAAAACATTTCCATTCTCAAGCAAAGGTTGAATAGCTCACTCTCCCTTCATCTGGGTGAACAGATAGCTGAGTGATTGCCCAGGCACATAGAAACTTTTTCTCATTTTAACTCCAATGTCAAGAGGACTGTGGGCAGAACCTGTCTCCACCTGACAAAAACACGCCTGTCTGGATTCCTCACTTGATTCCTGAACTCTGTCAGGGTATGACCACTGCTTCCGGGCTGTGGCCAGTGAACATGCTCGCTAAAAAGCTCACAAAGGGAGCCTTCTAAGAGAGTGGAATGGGTGTTTATCTAGAAAAATAAGGAGCCCATCTCCGGAACAGTGATCAGACCCTCGCAGATAATGTCAGCATGATGGGAGAAGTGTCCCTGATTAGACCTTGAGAAAAGCCAGTGAACTGGGGCAGGATTATGTGTGAAGCGTTCCCAGTGTCTGAAGCAGGAGGCTCAGGCAAGAGTTTGGGAGTTGTTCTTCTCTCGCACTGCTGAAGCCTGCACTGGGTGAATAAATAATAGATATGCTCTTGTTGTTGTTGAGTTAAAAGTCAGGTGCTGGTACAATGATTGGTGTATTATAAGTGCTTCTTCCATTTTCAAGTGAATCATTCATTCTTTCATTGATTCAAAAAATGTTTATGAAATGCCTGCTGTGCATTCATTTCTGTGTGCATTCCTAAAGCCTTTTGTTTATTGATTGTTCACTGATTGACTATTAGGATTGCTGTCCACAAAGCTCCAGAAACTACCACAAAAGATAATAGTATCTCCTCACAACAAGATGGTACTATGGTACTGTAGCCCCTCTGCTCTGTTCTTGATCAATTTCTTTTCTTTTCTTTTCTTTTTTTTTTTTTAAGATTTTATTTATTTGACAGAGAGATCACAAGTAGTGTCGAGCAGAAAGAGGCAGAAAGAGAGGGGAAGCAGGCTCTCTGCTTAGCAGAGAGCCGGATGCGGGGTTCAATCCCAGGACCCTGGGATCATGACCTGAGCCAAAGGCAGAGGCTTCACTCACTGAGCCACCCACCCCCCTTGATCAATTTCGTAAGCAGCCTTTCCTATTCCCAGATCTTTTCTCTCTGCTTCCTGTCTTCAGTGTTTCTTCCCCTTTGCCCCAATTCCCCTGCTTCCTGAGGCTCCTTCCTATTTTTTCCCTTTGTCCCATCCCTCCCTTCTGCTCTTTTCCTCCTCCTTTCTCAGTTCCACCTCTATAGCTGCCTCTCTTCCTCCACTCAGCCTGTCTCAATCAACAAATACTAAATGACTCCTCTTTATGTGTTATGGCTGATGCAAGCACTTTTCAAACTTTTCCTTTGAAGTGCCACTCACCAAAATAAATAAATAAATAAATAAATACCCACATACACAATAAATAAATAAATAAATAAATACCCACATACACAATAAATAAATAAATAAATAAAGTGCAGGAAAACCCAGGAGATTCTCAGTTCCTCCTCAGGTAGCCACTGAAGCATGTAATTTCTTGAATTTTTGTCTTAAGCCTCAGACACATTTGCATTCTGCTCTGCATTATAGCTATGTTTATATTATGATAAAAAATAGCTTCTCAAGATCTCCAATTAAAAATTGATGGGCAAAGTTGATTCACTTAACCCATGGCAGAGGGCCGCATACACCCGGAGGCTCAGGTCTGAGCTTTTTAGCTCTTTCTCCCTGCATCTGCCTTCCAGGGTTCCTACGTGAAGCAGAACAACTCCCTTGTCTCTCCTTGGAACAGCAGCTTCCTTTGCCATCAGCTATGACAGGTCTGTGAGCTGCACATTACGATTAATCAATAATGGGAGGTGAGAAGGGCTTATCAATTCACAGGAAGAAAAGAAACCCACAAGCCTATGAAGTGAATGGAAAAAGAGCTGTTTGTAGGGCTGTGAGCAAGCAGTCTGCCTGGCCCCCTCCAGGTCTAGGCTGCACCCCATTGCAGTTGCTGGGCAATATTCTGCCACATGCATGAGGTTTACCTTTGAGTGAATGAGCTCTGCCAGGTTACAGGATTGGGGTCAACAGGGGCAGATTCTTTCTGATTGGAGACAGGCTGAGCTCACCAGGATATTAAAAGAGAGATTAATGCCTCTCATTCTACAACAATCAGGAACCTTTTGACACAATCAAAAGAAATGAATCCAGTAGATTGGAATGTTGGAACCCCGGAGATTAGAGATAAAGTGAAGTAATGTGTTTCTTCATTGGCAGGGTTTCCAAACCTCCCCTGGGTGCCAGGGGGATGCCTTATGAGGTCTCCTCCTAATCCTAACCACAGCCATTGTCTTCTCCATTATAGACTGAGGATGTGCTGGCTTGAATGGTCAGGTTATTTACACAAGATCAAATAGCTGGGAGGTGGTCACACTGGGATCATAGTCCATATGTTTCCCTGACTGAAAAGTCTGTGCTTGCTTTTCTCTGCTTGCTGTTTCCTTGAACCCAAACCCAAGGCTGAGCCATCCTTAAACTCAAGTTGATGTTCAGCCTTGCAGAGCAAGCCTTCTCTCTGATGCAGGGTGAGAAAACCCTTGTCAGGGTAGACCTACAGATTCCTCCCAATCTGCCAGTCTTTTCCTAATTTTCAGGCCATCTTTTCCCCTACATCTAGAAATCCCTGTGGCAAACAGCTCCTGTACATCTAACCATTTGTGTAAGTTGAAAAGTTGATTGTATTACTCATTAAAGCTTGTGCCATCAGCTCTCTGTGGCCAGGCTCCAAGACTATCACTAAAGGTATTATGGATTCCATGATCAGTGTGTCTGTTCCTTTGGGATCTTCCTCATAAGTGCAGTATTTTTTTTTTATCTGTATCATACTGTATTGTTCCTAGAATTTGTTAGGTGGGTTCTTTCTTTCTTTCTTTCTTTCCTCCCTTCCTTCCTTCCTTCCATGCTAGTAAAAAAAACTCTATTTGTGATACTTAGGTTACTGGTTCGAATAAGGCAAGGATTGGATGGCCTTCAGATCTGTTCTGCATCTTTGAGCTACAGAGTTCAAGCTGCTACAAAGCCCAAACACAGCCCAAAACCTCCTTCCATCCAGTGGGTGTAGATGGGAAGGTAGGTTTAACTGGTGTATACAGTGTACCATTATTCTTTGCCACAGACTAGGTGTGATATGAGAATCTGCCCTGCTGTCCTTGTAGTGTCTGCTTGATAGAAGAAGACCCACCCATGAGTGAAGTTCCTTTTATTACAGGCTGTGTGGAAAACCAGGCCAGGCAATGGTTTGCTTTATTCTCCAGCTCTCCTGCACTTATCCCTTCAGTCTGGCTACTGCTTGGCTTGGCTGGGTGGTATGTCTTTGTGTGTCTCCTTTGTCTTCTTTTTCATCTATTTTCTTGGCTCAGCGGACCTTCATGCTTGGGTTTAGAGAGGCTGAGGAACTTGTCTGATGGTCCACTCCCTTGCAGTCTGCCCTCTCTTCTCTGTCTCCAGGAAAGGAGATGGAAAATTCCGAAGTCACTCACGCAGAGGCAATGCAGAGATGCTGTGTTCTAGCTCTCGGAAAGAATAAGGCCTTTTGTACTCAAACTTAGTTCAGAAGCAGGAATTTTTGTCTTCCAAAATGAACTCTTATGTAGACTTTCTGGATGCAAAAGAAATGACAAAAACTGCTGTTTGGGGGAGATGGGGCGAGGTCCTGCTCAGTCTGCTCTTCTCTTTCTGATTCTCCATAGAAGTGAAGCCTCCAGCTTACTTGCAGGAATCTCTTAAGTTTGTAATTGTATGCAGATGTGATTAGGCATAGGGAAATTTTGAGGAGTGGGGGGGCAGTGCCCTCCATGGTGGCTGACCTGTGGCTGATGTGCTGGCAGCAAGTCCACCCTGGGTGCTCACCACTTGCATCTGCTTGCAACAGTGTCCAGCTGTTGAGATTATGAAATATTTTAAATATTACCTCTACCCTGGTGCCCATTTTTAACCCCTTAAAAATCTATTTTTGTCCTGATGCTATTTTATAGAAGTATTAGGACAAGAGAATCTTACTGGCATTTACAGATCGGAGAAGAGAGGAGCTTCTCCAGGACATGTCTCTTCATTTTGATCTCCTTTGTGAATAGTCAGTAGCTCTTATTACAAAAAAAAAAAAAATATATATATATATATATATATGTGTGTGTGTGTGTGTGTGTGTGTGTGTGTGTGTGTATATATATATATAAAATCTTATGAAAGCCCTTGAATTATCTACCTCCATCCCAGAAATTCCTTGGGGACCTTCTCAAAAGAAGGGATTTCATGTTAGCCATACAGCAAAGAGCAAAATAACTACTTGCTAGGTTGAATTAAAGCATAGACACTTTACATGAAACCCACGTGCAGATAGCAAGCCTGGATGAGGGACGGGAATAGAGGCAAACCTCTGAATACTGTTCCTCAGTTCATCACATGTGGATGGAGGCATAATCTCATTACACTGCCTCTCAACTTTTGTGAGAAAAATAGACCTTCGTTCTCCACCAGTGAGGCCCTCTCAGTGTGCTCTCCAATGTTAATTAATGTGGCTAGAAGTGGTAAATGGACACAAATTAAATAAATGTCTTGATTCAGCCTTGGTTCCTGATTCTGATTAGACTCATAATTGTAATCACATGCTTGTGTGTTTGCTTACCGTTCCATGAATTGGGAAATCCCATTGTATATAGATCTACACTGTACTTATATAGGAAAATAAAACCTCTAGTGAACTCCAAATGCTCTTGCTCTGCATTCTTAACAGAATTTAATACAATACATAATTTAAGATAATATATATGCATACACATATGTATTATATATTTGAGTTTCCCTTCATGGTTAATACACCAGGGAGAGTTTTACATGTGTATACACTCTTTGCAAACTGCTTATTCTGGCAAATGTCAAAATTTATTATCCCCCCAAGGTCAATATTGACTTGGGTGTCACCTTTGTGAATATTTACTTCTGTAGATAATGAATTGAAACAGACGTTTGGATGGAAATTAATATCTATTTATTTTCTGAAATAGAGTATGTTTTGCCAAGAAGGTGGATAAATGCTGGGGGGAGGCATGCAGACATGTTCCTCTGTGGCTGCTCTATGTCAGGGCAACATTCAAGTAAGCATCCTTCGCATTCCAATTTACTGGGGTTATTTTTTTATAGTTCTTTCACATGGTTCTATTACCTGATGGACAGAATGCAAATCTTCAGATATATTCAGCTTGACATTTCAGTAACATTATCGGGAGATAGTGATACTTGAGCATATGGTTAAGTATACATGGGATTAATGAGAACCTTGGCCTTGGGATTTACTGAGGCCAAGACACTATTACCTGAGAAACACAAAGCTCCTTCAACAATGATCTAATTAAATGAAGAATACAGGAAGAGACATAAAATCACAACGTGGTTCTTTTGGTTTTGCGGTATTGAGTTTTTGTCTGAAATAACCTTATGGGACGTCATGTGTTTTGAAGCCTGTGTGTGTGTGTGTGTGTGTGTGTTATGTAATGCTTGTTTCTTTATTAACAAAAGTTAGTACAAAATGTTTTGGTACGTTTTCAGTATATCAAACCAGGTTAATATTCTTTCTAAAATTGTGAGTCTACAATAGAAATATTTCCTGTTGTTCTCCTCATCACTGTTTTATCAATTTTGGGTATTGAGTTACCTAATACACACACACACACACACACACACACACACACACACAAACACACACACACACTCTGGATAATGTTCTGACTTAATAAGAACTGATAAGACACTTAAATGAAAGTGTAATTGTGACAGGTCCTGTGTGCTGTCATATATGCATGGGATGTAGATATGCTTTTCTCTACAAATATGCACCCACATCGCATTCCTGATTTTGTCCTTTATAAACAAGATGGATTAGTTTAGCTGTCATGTCAGCGAATATGTCCTGCCATTAATGGTTTGATAAAAGATCTGGACTTAGGAAAGAATGTCATAATTAAACACAGACCATGGCTTAGCAGTCAAGGGAATAAACTACTGTGAAAATTCATTAGTAAAGTTAATCCAAGAAACATTGGACCAAGTGAAACAAAATCAATTTAAGGGGAGAATGTATAACTCTATTGATGTTCTCAGCCTTGTTGATACATTGTTTGGGGTAAAGATTTCTATGTTTTCTGTATAAATGTCAGTTTTATTGGAAAATTCAATTTGGCTTATTGGGTTCCTATAGCTAAGTGTTTTGTGGCTTCATTGGGGAAATGATGTCATTTTGTATATGGAGAAATAAAAATACCTCATTTGGTGTCCAATGAAATTCTCATTTTACACACCTTCCAGTTCTCATTCCAGATTAGAAACCAAAGTCAAGATGTTACCTTGCTTTTTTTGTGCTAGGAAGATTTAATTCCTAGAAGAAGCCAAATGCAGTGGGAGGTTCCTTTGTCATTGTTAACATGTGCTTGTGCACACATGCCTATGTTAAGACATGTATGTGCTCAATGTCAATTAGTTTAGTTTGTGCTTCTCTTACCAAAAAAAAAAAAAAAAAAAAAAAAAAAATCAACCTGACAGTGTGAGATCAGCAGTTCTCAACTGGAAGTGATTTTGCCCCTGGATACATTTCTCAATGTCTGGAGGTGTTTTCAGTTGCCACATCTGGAGTCTTGCTACTGCATCTCATGGATAGAGGAGCCAGGGATGTTAATAAGCATGCAACCATGCAGCAAAGGAATGCCTCCCACAACAGATAAGCAGATAAGTATCTAGCCCAGAATATCATGATAGCTGAAGTCTGAGAAACTTTAGATCTGTGAGTTATTTACAGAACATCATGTGTTAATTGAAAAGACACACACACACACACACACAAACACCCCAAGTCTTTCTTCTAACATCTCACTCTTAGGAAAATCCTTAGAATAGAATAAGAAATATCCTAGTCATGATTTTACCACCTACTAGGTGTATGACTTTGTGCTTGTCCTTCCACATTTTCGCCCAATAAGGATAATGTTATTTACAATAGCCTATCTGCTATTGTAAATAACAAATGAGATAAGTAGTGTCTTTGGAGAAGCTGTGCATGCATATTTCTGATATATTGATATTTATTATAATTTTAATATTTATTTAGTTAGTTAGTTAGTTATTGTTTTTGGAGAAATAATGGTCTGGCTATACTGTCCTGGTAGGCTTTAGACAAAGGCTGATGGGGGAGATCAATGTGAATAGGGGTGAAAGGGAAGTATCCTGGACTGGGAATGGGAAGATAAATTCCATACCATTTTTCTAATTGCCTTGTGGTTCAATTTAACTATTATCTTGAAATTCATCTGGTCATGCCACCTTAGAGTACCATGGTGCTGTCATACAGTAGTGAAACTCTGTTTCATAACAAAGCATTTTCTAACTTTTTGTCTTACTTTTTCTTTTTATAGCACCCCCTTCTAGCATACATAAATATTTGAGGAGTTCTGGGAACAAACAAAAAGTGCCAAAATGGTCTATGGAGGTGCTTCCTGACACTCAGGAAAGGCCATGAACCAATCTATGCAGATGACATTTTCTACTTCATCTAGCAATTCAGAGATCGGTTAGATAAGGATCCTGGCTTTGATTGCTTATCTGCCCCCCAATCAAATATTCAATTTCTAAAGCAATAAAACAGATATACCATATTTAATTTGTCTTCTCAATGGAAATGGGATGATTGGCTTTGGCCTCTACTGGATGCTGCTTTTTGAAAAAGGCAGGGTATAAAAATCAGAAAATACAGAATTGACAAAGAGACCTTTGAAGTTATATAATCCAGCCATAACCTTTATAACCTATGTGGATCTCCATATTTTCTAAAGGCATTCCAGACAATTGGCAGTTACATTGTACTTCTTTCATAGGACAACTTATTTTCCTCCCCCAAAATACAGTTAATAGGGCATCCTTTCTTCCAGCCTCTCTTCGTGCACCACAAAACCACTGCCCTTACTTAGCTCTGCTCTCTGGGGCATCTCAAGCCAAGTGCCCTTCCTCTTCATCATGATTTTTCTGCAAATCCATAAAGAGAGCAACACCATTTGTCTTAGTTTTCTCATCTCTTCTTTTCCTTTATTTTTCCTAATGTATGGTTTCCCCTCCTTGCATGTCCCCCCATCATGTTTCCTTATTTTGTAGATATTCTGCTTTGACAATGCTGTATTTAAAATATAATGTCCAGAAGGAAAATACAGTGTCCAGAATAGAACGCAGTCATTCCTCCAGATTTGTCTTACTGATCTGCGAGAACCACAGTGTGACAGCCATTAGGAAAATTGGATTGCAGAGTAGATTCGGAAAGATTTGACCACAACATAAGGCTTTCAGTTGAAAGTAAATCAAGCTAGCAAGCATCAGATAGCTGTGTTGTCTGAAGGCCATCTGTGTCTTTTCTTTCTTCTCTCATTGCCTGTCACTTAGTTAGCCCTCCATTGACGTAAATGGTTCTCTTCACTTTGTTCAAGGATATCTTGAATAAGTTTTCTTGCTGGCTTCTCCTGAATTGAGTAAACTAAAAAGTCTCATCTTAACTTCTATCTTCAGAGATCTCCATGGTCCAGTTCTCAGCTTTCCACCTCTCTTCTCTGGACTTCATTATTGTTGCTTTCCTTTAAACCCTTAAAGCCTATACGATATATATCACATCTTTATTTCATCTCTGTTTATAGTATTAGTAGCTACCATGATTGACTGCTTACTCTATGCCTGGCCTTGTCATTAACATGCGTCACCACTAATTGGCCCCACAACCTTATGTGGTTAATGTTTGCTAAGAAACTTATAGTTTAGAGAGGGCTGAGTAGTCTACTATTAACCATTAAGCAATTGACCTGTGATTCCAAACCATTATATTCTTTTTTTTTTTAATTTTATTTTTAAAAAACATATATTTTTATCCCCAGGGGTACAGGTCTGCAAATCACCAGGTTTACACACTTCACAGCACTCACCATAGCACATACCCTCCCCAATATCCATAACCCCACCCCCCCCAATCCCCCTCCCCCCATCAACCCTCAGTTTGTTTTGTGAGATTAAGAGTCACTTATGGTTTGTCTCCCTCCCAATCCCATCTTGTTACATTTATTCTTCTCCTACCCCCTTAACCCCCCATGTTGCATCTCCTCTCCCTCATATCAGGGAGATCATATGATAGTTGTCTTTCTCCGATTGACTGATTTCGCTAAGCATGATACCCTCTAGTTCCATCCACGTCGTCGCAAATGGCAAGATTTCATTTCTTTTGATGGCTGCATAGTATTCCATTGTGTATATATACCACATCTTCTTTATCCATTCGTCTGTGGATGGACATCTAGGTTCTTTCCATAGTTGGGCTATTGTAGACATTGCTGCTATAAACATTCGGGTGCACGTGCCCCTTCGGATCACTACGTTTGTATCTTTAGGGTAAATACCCAGCAGTGCAATTGCTGGGTCATAGGGTAGTTCTCTTTTCAACATTTTGAGGAACCTCCATGCTGTTTTCCAGAGTGGTTGCACCAGCTTGCATTCCCACCAACAGTGTAGGAGGGTTCCCCTTTCTCCGCATCCTCGCCAGCATCTGTCATTTCCTGACTTGTTAATTTTAGCCATTCTGACTGGTGTGAGGTGATATCTCATTGTGGTTTTGATTTGTATTTCCCTGATGCCGAGTGATGTAGAGCACTTTTTCATGTGTCTGTTGGCCATCTGGATGTCTTCTTGGCAGAAATGTCTGTTCATGTCCTCTGCCCATTTCTTGATTGGATTATTTGTTCTTTGGGTGTTGAGTTTGCTAAGTTCTTTATAGATTTTGGACACTAGCCCTTTATCTGATATGTCATTTGCAAATATCTTCTCCCATTCTGTCAGTTGTCTTTTGGTTTTGTTCACTGTTTCCTTTGCTGTGCAAAAGCTTTTGATCTTGATAAAATCCCAATAGTTCATTTTTGCCCTTGCTTCCCTTGCCTTTGGCGATGTTCCAAGGAAGATGTTGCTGCGGCTGAGGTCGAAGAGGTTGCTGCCTGTGTTCTCCTCAAGGATTTTGATGGATTCCTTTCTCACATTGAGATCCTTCATCCATTTTGAGTCTATTTTCGTGTGTGGTGTAAGGAAATGATCCAATTTCATTTTTCTACATGTGGCTGTCCAATTTTCCCAACACCATTTATTGAAGAGGCTGTCTTTTTTCCATTGGACATTCTTTCCTGCTTTGTCGAAGATGAGTTGACCATAGATTTGAGGGTCTATTTCTGGGCTCTCTATTCTGTTCCATTGATCTATGTATCTGTTTTTGTGCCAGTACCATGCTGTCTTGATGATGACAGCTTTGTAATAGAGCTTGAAGTCCGGAATTGTGATGCCACCAACTTTGGCTTTCTTTTTCAATATTCCTTTGGCTATTCGAGGTCTTTTCTGGTTCCATATGAATTTTAGGATTATTTGTTCCATTTCTTTGAAAAAAATGGATGGTACTTTGATAGGAATTGCATTAAATGTGTAGATTGCTTTAGGTAGCATAGACATTTTCACAATATTTATTCTTCCAATCCAGGAGCATGGAACATTTTTCCATTTCTTTGTGTCTTCCTCAATTTCTTTAATTGGTACTTAATAGTTTTCTGTGTATAGATTCTTAGTCTCTTTGGTTAGGTTTATTCCTAGGTATCTTATAGTTTTGGGTGCAATTGTAAATGGGATGGACTCCTTAATTTCTCTTTCTTCTGTCTTGTTGTTGGTGTAGAGAAATGCAACTGATTTCTGTGCATTGATTTTATATCCTGACACTTTACTGAATTCCTGTACAAGTTCTAGCAGTTTTGGAGTGGAGTCTTTTGGGTTTTCCACATAGAGTATCATATCATCTGCGAAGAGTGATAGTTTGACTTCTTCTTTGCCGATTTGGATGCCTTTAATTTCCTTTTGTTGTCTGATTGCTGAGGCTAGGACTTCTAGTACTATGTTGAATAGCAGTGGTGATAACGGACATCCCTGCCGTGTTCCTGACCTTAGCGGAAAAGCTTTCAGTTTTTCTCCATTGAGAATGATATTTGCGGTGGGTTTTTCATAGATGGCTTTGATAATATTGAGGTATGTGCCGTCTATCCCTACACTTTTAAGAGTTTTGATCAGGAAGGGATGCTGTACTTTATCAAATGCTTTTTCAGCATCTATGGAGAGTATCATATGATTCTTGTTCTTTCTTTTATTAATGTGTTGTATCACATTGATTGATTTGCGGATGTTGAACCAACCTTGCAGCCCTGGAATAAATCCCACTTGGTCGTGGTGAATAATCCTTTTTATGTACTGTTGAATCCTATTGGCTAGTATTTTGGCGAGAATTTTTGCATCTGTGTTCATCAAGGATATTGGTCAAACCACTATATTCTTTCCACTGAGAAGAGAATTTTAGACCCTTCGTAGGAACTGAGGTCCAAACAGTTTATCAATATATACTGACTGGAGGAATTCACATTCTGGTTGGAGGAAATCACATTCATTTCCCCCAAATTTTGGAATACAGTTCCAAACTAGGAACCAATTGTAGTTTTTAGTGAAGAAACACATTCAGCTTCCACTTTGACAGTGGAAGAGTCCCAGCAGCCTAGGAGTCTTCTCTTTCAAGGCCGTGTTTATGGAGGTGGTGTTTGTATTGGCTGCTAGGCTGTACCCCGCCCCCCCACCCCATAATTTTACTGTTGCTTGAGTTTTTCATAAAGTGCTATGGTTGTTCCTACCTCCTCTACTATCATGATGATGATCGATGCTGTGAAATGATCACTGCATGTTTAGGAACACATATCATTCAGGGTGGCCTCATCTCTGAAACCAAGCTTTTTCAACTATAGCTTTAGCAATATTTGCATCAGAAGGAAGCAATGATAATGAAGAAATACACACGCTGATACACACACACATCAGTTTGGTTCTTGAGAACCAATTCATGCAAAGCTTAAGAAAAGCACATTATTTTAATATCAAAGAGAATAACAGGAGTAGGATATAAAATGTCATGGACTTTTCAAATGAAAACTCAGATCTCAAACATGTCTCTGGCTTCAAAATGTGTCCCTAGTCAAGGTTTGTCAGTTCACCCTTTTCTGACTTCTGGACTCCTCAGGAAAAAAACTTGGTAGAGTTTCCCTGAGTCCTTTTCTCCAGGCCAACATTAAGCCTTTCAGCTTGGCCTCCAGTGGAAAATGTCTTTCTTAAAACACTTTTCCCCTAAAGGGGAAAGTGTTTGTATATTTTCCCTTATAGGACAGAGTTACTAGATTGTGTTTGCATTCTGTTACAAAAGAATGATACTACAGTTGTGTGTGTCTGATTTCTCCTCACCCTCTCAAATAAGGCACTGTGTGCGTAATGATAATATTAATACTCACTTTTTATTCTAATACCAATTTATTTTTTAATTTTTTAATTAAAATATTTTATATATTTATTTGAGAGAGAGAGAGAGCATGAGTGGGAAGAGGGGAGTGGCAGAGGGAGAGGGAGAAGCAAACCCCTTAGTAAGCAGGGACCCCAATTCTGGCTCAATCCCCAGACCTTCGAATCATGACCTGAGCCAGAGGCAGAAGCTTAACCAACTGAGCCACCCAGGTGCCTCTAAAACCAATTTTTAAACATATCTCCACTACTGGCTTTATGCGTTGGGAAAGAAAGTGGAATAAGTGATAGTAACGGAAAGTCCATATTTCTGCCCCAGCTCCCCACCCATCCCAACCTCCTCACACAAAGTGGAGCAGGGACTTTGCATTAGCATTCTTCAGGATTTCCATTGTGCATTTAAGAGGGTCTGTGAATCCCCTGAAATTGTGCAGGAATTTGTATATGCATCTGTGCATTTTTCTTGGATAAAGGGCTTATATTTCACCTGATTTCCAAAACACGTCCATGACCCAGAAAAGATGAAGAGAGAAAGATTTTGAGAGACTCATTACCCTGCAAGTCCTTGGAGAGGGGAGGAGGGGAAGGTCTTATTCTGGATGCCAGTGATTGTGAAATTTTCTGAGTGTGCATGAGTGGCATGTTCTTTCCCAGCTTCTGACAAGATGGGTGTGAACCCTGTGGGGACTGGCTGGGGGAAGGAGGGATCTGTGTGAGAAGTCCCTCAAAGGGAAAAAGCCAGACAGAATCTAAAAGGCAAAGACAAGAAAGGGAAACTTTGAGATTTCACAATTTTGCCAGTGGCCAAATATGCACATGGCAAATAAGTGAAATTTATACAGATGAACATTTTTATTACAAAGAAAGGAGATTTTAAAAAGAACTTATTCAGAACTTGTCCCTTTGTCTTTTCCAACCCCTCCCCTGTTATCTCTTCATAAAAGAGAAAAAGACAGAAAAGAACAGCTTAATGTCTAGCATTTGCAAGTCTCTGAATATCCACCTGAAAACAGCTACCCCCCACAGAGAAATCACTGAACCTTAATCATTTTCCATTGCTCGAAAAGAAAGATGGCTGAGATATCCATTTTTTTTTTTCCTTCAAATATCAGGTGCCCATGGCAATTAACTAATCACACTCCTACCAGGTCAAGTTACAGGGTGAGGTACATATCAAACAAGAAAAGAAGACAATTGGGTCGTTAATGCTAAAGGGACTTTCTAGAGACAGAAGTGAAGAAAGGTTTTCACAATAGGAGAAGGCTCCCCAGGAGTGGCTTGACAACCCCTGAGTAATCCTGTGCCTTGAGACTCAGAAACCAGGAAATAAGGGTGAGGTTGGGCTGTCGCCTTGGACACACATTTTTGTTAGGTTAGTGCTGGAATGGCCTTTAAAGTCTCCAATGTAAGAGATTTCTTTGATACTGAAATCTCAAAAATCCTTACGCCTAAGCGTGGGAGAGCCACTTGTTCAAATCATCCTTCCCCAGTATCTACCATGGCCTAAAAATTGAGTGTTGTTATGTGACAGCAGTAATAAGAGGAAGGTCTAACATTTATGTGACATTATAGACCAAAACAATCCTGTCTTTTTATCTTCGTAATATAGGATCTTCGTAATAACCCTGCATGCTAAAGATATGTCCAACCTGAGTTTACAGATAAGGAAATAGGCACAGAGAGGTTAAATCACTTGTCTGAGGTCACACAGCTGGAAAGTGGAAATGTTAGCACAGGCAGTCCGGCTCCAGGACCGAAATCTTTGTGTCTGAGGTTGGCATTATGTTCCTCCTTTAATGAAAGAGAAAATGAGGCTAATCATGAGTGACCATCATTAACAGCGAAGAAGTTTACCCAGGGTTTATCACTGCCTCACACGGAGCTTGGCTTTGACCTGGGTCTGTCGGACAGTCCAGGCCTTTTCCATGGTGATATTCCTTCATAGAACCTGCTTCTTGCATATCATTATATGGGAATTCAGCCCTGGAGGGAATACTGGTTCCTACTTCTGGCGCCTGAACGTGGCCAAGCAGAAAGGCTGTATCTCAGCTGGACCTTATTAAGCCTATCACCCTGGAATTCCTGGGTCTCTTAGGCATCCAAGTGCAGTCAGTGACTCCATTATGAAAGGTGTAAGGTAGATGCTCCTTACTCAGAAATGTGAGGTCTTCCACAAACCAGCTGGTCTCCCATTACAGCCCTATCGTCCCATGTACTTGGTGTCTATCCATCAGGTGCCTATTGTGTGGGGTCAGCGTGCAGTAGTGATTAAGGGCCAGCTCCTACCATGTGACACTGTAAGGAAGAGAAAATATTATTTCCTCTACATATCTAGGTTTTTGGCTAACCCCAACACCCCCATAATAAAAGACAGATTAACATGAGCAAAAGACCCCAGACGTTTAATTACATAACCTCATGTACATGTGGGAGATAGCGGGAAAGCTGAGTAACTCCCTAAAATGGCCCAAGCCTTCACCTTAAATATTTTCTTCAGCTAAAGACAAAAGAAAGGTGTTGGGATAGGAGAGGCTGATAATGGAGGGTCACCAGGGAAAAGCACAATAAACAAGGGTAAGGTGGCTATGGGGATTTAAGTCTTTGCCATCTTCATGATAAGGGTTCCCAGAGTTTTAGTCCTCTTCCTCTTCCTGGAACAGAGAGGGAGATACCCTTATGAATGGAGATTTTTCCCTTATAAATTGGAAAGTCTCTTTCAAGAGGGTAAACACTACTTAGGGTTTCCAGAGCTTCTCTTGTGTCTGCTATTCCTTAAAAATAACCAGCTCAAGATAATCCTTATGCCAAATAGATCTATTTTGGGGTAGCATGTTCTGCACCCCTTCAGCATGTAGCGGTCAGGATTGGAGAGGCCCCTAGGGCTCTGTTTCTAGAGCTCTCATTGCTTTCATACTGCTCCCTGGCCCTGCCTATAGTGAGTGCATGCACACATGTGTAGGATGCCTACACCGATTTCAGTCACAGCCATTCCGAAGCCTATGCCGAAGCCTTCATTTCTCTCTGTTTCTGAGTCCCTTAGGCATTTTTTTCTACCTGTGTTACTAGTTTTCCTGTCATGCACGTCTCTAATCTTCCCACCCACTAGATTGTTCCTTGAAGTGAGAGCCACTTCTTACTCATCTTTGTAGTAGTGGTCATCAGCTCCCATTAAACTGGCAGCATGAGATGGTGAAGGCACGCTTTAAAGTCATACAGACCTGGGGTCAAAACCTAGCTCGACATCACCTTGGGAAAAACCTCTTAACCACTGTTTTCCCATCAGTAAAATGAGAATTCCTTCCCTGACCCCCTCATATTTATTGAACACATTCCTGCCAGATGCAATGCTCATGTGTCATTTAATAATGTCTCTTTCCTTTTTCTCTGCATCTAGTAGGTACCCAGTAAAGAGTTTTACCAGTTCTTCCTAAGGTATCGAGAGTTATAGTTGTAACTCCTGTTTGTCTCTAATTTCTATGTAGGGGTTTGTTAGCTGGGTCAGAGCACAGGGGTCCCATGGACATCTGGGAGGTAGGTGCAAACTTCCTTAAATTCTGTGTGCAGTTATTTGTGTGTACTGTTGAATTCATCATCCTTTCTAATGGGGACAACTTAAAAAAATGATGAGGTAAATAAGCCTTCCTCTGGTGCCACCACCAGTCTCTGGGTTTGTCTTCTCATTCCCTCTAAATGTCCAGCAGTGATACAGAGGGAATGTAGTAGAACATTTACTGTCACCGAGAGACCCCCATCTTGCTCTTTGGAGGCAAATAATGCCAATGATTCTAGACAACATGGTGCTTTATTTACATCTCATGAGGCAAGAGGAGGTGGTGGCAGTGCCTGTGTAAACCTTAAGCTAATGTTCAGAGAATGACTCTGGTGTTTGTTTGCAACCTGGTCAAAAGTTTGGTGTATACTTTTTACCCTTTAAGGTGCAGACCTATATTTTTCAAACCAGAATAAAATTGTCAGGCCTGCTATATTTTCTGTTAGATAAAACATAATTATACAAAATAAAAATTTAAAAATAAAAAATAAATAAAAAAACAATGCTTAGGGATGAGTTGAATCTGAGTTTAAATATAGGCTCTGTTAGAGTCTCTGGATTGGGAACTCCCTGAGCTTCATCTGGAAGATGATGATAATATGATAAAATAACCTTATGATAAATGATAATATGATAAAATACCCTTATGATTAAGGAGAGAGTTAAAGGAACTACCTTTTGCATTATACTTTAAGTTTGGTGCTTAGTATCCAATAGGTGCTCACCCAGTAAGGGATGTTCTTGGCTTAAAGTCTGTGGGCTTAACCAAAGGAAGGCTCCTTCCTTTGAGAGATATTATTAAAAACAACTGAGATTATCAAGAATAAATAATTAGGTTGTATTATTAAGATCTTAGCAAGGAAGGTAGGTTGGGGGTCATAGTAATAAATATGCTTGGGGAGATGTCTGGGCCTGTCCTGATAAACTCCAAAGCTGTCCCTGCCTCTGTGTGCTGCTCTTTCTCCTGATGTGGGACCTTGACATACTGGTGAGAATATTGAATGGTTTTGAGCCCCAGGTTCCTCTCAGATTTCAAGGCATAGCTCTGGACTTTGATGAAGACTACTTTTGAATGAATTTCAATTTCTCTGAAATATCAATCTCTCAAAATGTCTGCAGCTTTGGTTACACTTGGCACACTCTACTCGGGCACTAGCAAGTACTGAAATAAAATTTATAGGAGGAATCAGCTCAGAGCCACCCTCTCCCTTCAGAGTGTGTGATTTCTGAATGAAATTGTCAACAGGAGAAAATCAACAGTGTTTAATCTTAAGCATGCAGAACGTTCTCCTGGACCGTGGCATGTTAAATGTCCCTGTTCAAAACCTGAAAGAGAAGTGTGCACAATTTTTCAGTTAATCTAACATTATAGACAGCTGAGGTGGGATAGGAGCAGATATAATGGCATGTGACAAAGTGTCTCCCATTGACATTAAAACCTGTGTGTGCATCTACAAGCGTCTGAGGCCTTAACAATGACAAAACCTAGTTTTCTTTCCATCTCTTCTCTCTTCTCAAAATGAACATGCACACATACGCAGTCCTTGTAGATAAACACTAAGTGTCCCATTAGACACAAAGACATAGTTCAAAGTTTGTTTCTCTATAAAGACCTGATGCAAAGATTCCCCCGATAGAAGCTTTGGCCGGCTTCTGAGAGGTCCTTCACTTGGCTCTTCCAGGGTGCTCAACACTGCCTTTCCTTTATCTCTAAAACACTATGTTAATAGCAAGGACAATTCTAGGGTGGCACTAGTTATCCAGAATATATTGAAAATCATCATCGCCTCTGGTGCTGTGCTATGGATTATGGACATTCTTTTTGGGTTTCTGGACTCCGTTTCAGTGTGGGGGTGGAGTCCTCTACACACAACACCAAGCAATTCTCAGACTCCAACAGGGTGTCCAAAAATTCAACTCAAATCCCACACTCTCCACTGGAAATAACATCAGACTCCACAGGTTAAGACTTCAGTCCTACAAGACTGCCTTCCCCTCCCTTCCGAGCTAGTTGCATGCCTCAGATGGTTACCTGTGTTTCTGACCAGATTGGCAGTTCTAATGGCTTTCTCTTCAGGTTTGATTAATTTACTAGAGTGGCTCACTGAGCTCAAGGAAATACATACTTAACACTTCCCAGTTTATTAAAGGGCATGAATCCACAGTCAGATGAAGAGATGCATGGGGTGAAGTATGGGGAAAGGGCACGGAGCTTCTATGCTTTCTCCAGTTACACGACTCTCTATAATATCCATGTGTTCACCAACCCGGAAGCTCTCCAAGCCCAGTCCTCCTGAGTTCTTATGGAGGTGTCATTGTATAGTCATGACTGAGTGTCACTGGCCATTGACTGATTCGACTCCAGTGCCTCTCCCTTCCCTGGAGAGGAGGATTAGGACTCAGAATTCCATCTCTCTAACTACATGGTTGATCCTCCTGACAACAAGCCCCTGACATTGGGTGGGGTCCAGAATTTCAACTTCATTAAGAATAAGACACACATTTCACATTCATGACTCTGACATGTTCTCAAGGACTGTGGATGAATACCAAAAATACCTGAATGTGCAAATAAATATTTTGTATAAATCCCTGCATCACAGGCATTTAAAAAGGTGTATCATGTGGGCCCTGATTTTAATGACCTTTCTATCTCTTGAAGAAGCTAAACCTAATTTTAGCAATAAATTAGATACTTTGTAACAAGGGAGCAGGGGGTATTAAAAGGAATATTGATTTGGGGATTACATAGATTGGAGGTTGAATTCCAACCCATATAATCTACATAAATGCTGCCAGCTCTGGTTGTTTCATTTGCAAAACAGCTGTAATAATGTCCATCTCACAGAGCCTTGGGAAAGGTCAAGTGAGACATCCAGTTTACCTGTCTGACACAGTCACTCAGAAATGTGTTAGGACTATTTTGCTTTGTTTTATTTTCCTATGGCATTAATTTTGCAACAGAAAGTAGAACAAGGTTTCTTAGACTATCTGTGATGAAGGACCAGTCCCTCCTACATCTCTCCCTCTAGCCCCATCCATCACAGACTAAGGCATTTGCAAACACAACAAAATGGATTACTGGAAAAAGTAGAATGAAGAAGATGCCAAAGATATTAAAAAATACAAGGCAAATTTTTACCATTGGATTCCACATGGAGAAAATCACGCAGCCAGGTTGCTATAGGTCTCTAAATGCCACAGGAAAGTTCTGTAGCTATCCCATCCTGGACGGGTAGCAGAGCATCCCTGGGCCTGACATTGTCTGCGGTGTGGTCTACAGATCACACTTTAAGTAGCACAAACTGAAAGACAGACATGCATGGTGTCCTTAATGTGATTAAATGTTGAAATCACTGAGTTCCTCCGTTTGAAGCCTTTACGTCATGCTAATATCTCCAGAGAGACCAATCTTCATTTGCAGGTGATGATAAAAACCTGACCTGAGGAAGTAACTGTGCACTCACCAGTATCAAGGACAACAGCAGGGGACTACTCAGAGGGTAGTCACCAGGCACAGTCCAAGAGATGAAGGAATTAAAGGCAGCCTGGGCTTTCCACTAAGTCCCTTTCTACCAAGCTTCCCGGTATTCACAGCGCAGAGGAAGTGGAAATTAATGCATGTGTTTTGACGTGTAGAACTTTTCATGTTTTATAGATTTTTTTTCACTCCAAAGTTTCCATTCAGTAATTATTAATGATCCTTTTGCTTTCTGGAGAGGGTGGAGATCACTTGGGCTGGTAGTGTGAGTTTCCATCTCCTGCCTCTTTCAAGGACCTCTTCCACTAGAATTCAAATGTTCTAAATGCACATCAGTCTATGCCACTCCCCTTTGTGCAGCTTCAAGACCCTGAGGCTGGCTCCTGGGTGACATCAGCTTTCCTCTCTACCTCTGCAGTTGCTTGGTGTTCAGTGTTCTAATTGTTCTGAATCCTTGGAAGTTCCCTGTCCACATCTCACTCCTGCATTACTCTGCCTTCTTTTGTTCATGCTTTCTTCCACTGCATAGCCCAGCATCGACCCCTCCTTGTCTGGCTGACTTCTAGTTATCCTTCAAGAATAACTTCAGCTGTCCTCCAGAATGTCTGCCCTGACTCTCCCTCCCACATTCTGAGTGAGATGTCCCTGCTCTGTGGGCCCCTACTTTCCTCTGCATACCTTGACCACTGAACCGACCACATTATTCTGCAACCATCTGTTTGTCCTCATTTCTTATTCATCGACAAATGCCCAATAAATGTTTGAGAAGTGACCATAACTGAGGTAGCTGTCATGGCCATGTTGAGAGGCACTCAAGGATAGACCTGCATACTGATAAGCCTAAAACCGTAATTTATTCCACAAATTTGGCTGAAGCAAAGCAGAATGGAAGATCATCAGATTCACCTATCAGTTAGATATGTAATCACCTATCAGTTAAATATGTAATCAAGGCATGCTCTGTATGCAGCTCTTCTATTTCTTTGCCCTGGCTCCCTTTGATATACACTAAAAACTTATACATACATATTAAGCCAAATTAATTGAGCACCATCAACCACCAGCACAGAGGTCTCCATTTTGGGGTAGCAATGAGCATGAGAGATGTTAGGCTCAGTCTAGAATAATGGAGAGAGCCCCAGGTTTGATTGGAATTTTGCCTTTGCTACTTTCAAACTCAACAGATTGTTGACCTTTCTAAATCTCTGTTTCTTCCACAAAAAAAAAAAAAAAAAAAAAGGATTAATAAGCTATGTCATAGAATTATTTTGAGGGTTAAGTGGCATGATTTACATAAACACCTGGTACAGTGTCAGCCACAATAAATGGTAGCCATTATGATTATAGGCAACTCTTAATTTATAGTCTATTTAAAAGCTTGCTTTATGTTTCTCTGCTATGCAATTTCTTGCAGTCTAATGTTACATTGCCAGAAACAAAGTTTAGGGGGAATAAACTCTAGAAGGTCCATCACAGCATGACTTTAATCTTAAGATCTTTCCTAGAAATTATAACAAACATTTAATCTTAGGAAGTATTTCTTAGCCTTTCCCCTATAATGAAGATGTTGGAGGATCTGAATTTTACCAAATTGTGGAACCGCTGCTGAGGAATGTGATGAAATGAAATGAAGGCAAGAAATTATGCCAAATGACTTATTGGAGGAAAATGGCTTCTTACTGGCATCAGAGAACGTATAAATCAGACAGGGTTCATGGCTACAAACATAGAGACAGATGCCTCAGCTAGCTTAGAGGACTACTAAAGATGCAAGAGGGCCAGTAAAATTCCTCCATTTGTACAGAAAAAAGAAACATGTACCCTTTGCCATCTCCCATGAAACTATGTGCTCTTGGCTTTTTGTCCAGATGTTTGAGTTGGTTTTCTTTTTAAGCTATGTGTATGGGAGGAGAAGGGAAATGAGCATTTGGAAAGTGGGAAAATTCTTTTGGTTTTAAAAATATTAAAGAACATATAGCTGATGCAGTAGCGTCCTTGGGCTCCTGGGACCCTGTTCTCCAGACACCAAGAAAGGTGAACCTAGATCATGCTTTAAAAGGATTGCAGGATCACAGTGACCTGTCCAGGCAGAACATCTAGCAATGGCATCACTCCACCTCCAGTAGCCTGGCTGGAAGTTGCTGGAAACAAGAGTCATGAAGAGAGAAGGAACAGACAAAGAATACAAAAACACTAATTTGAAAAGTTATATGTACCCTTATGTTTATTGCAGCAGTATTTACAATAGCCAAATTATGGAAACAAACCAAATGTCCGTTTATAGATAAATGGATAAAGAAGAGTGGTATATGTATATACAATGGAATATTACTCAGCCATAAACAAGAACTAGAGTTTTGTCATTTGCAACAACATGGCTGAATCTAAAGAGAATAATGCTAAGTGAAATAATTGGGAGAAGGAATTCTCCAAATACCATATGATGTCATTCATATGTGGAATTTACGAAACAAAACAAATGAAGAAAGACAGAGATGAGCCAAAAAACAGACTCTTAAATATAGAGAACCAACTGGGGGTTTCCAGAAGGGAGGTGGCTGGGTAGAATAGGTGAAATGGGTGAAATAAGTGGGGGGGGGGGTGAGGGAAATAAGGGGATAAGTACACTTAACATCAATGAATTCTGTTACGCTGAAAAGAAATTAAAAAAAAAAAGTACACTTATGATGAGCACTGGGTAATGCATGGAATTGTTGAATCACTATTTTATACATCTGAAACTAATATAACACTGTATATTAAGTACGGTGAAATTAAAATAAAAAGGGGGGAGATAGAATGTCCAAGGAGAGGTGGATACACAAAATAAGTTGAGATATCTTGGAATTTTATTAATGCCCAAATCCCAGAATTACTGCAGTAAATCCTGGCCCCAGGTACGCTGGCAGTCTGCGACTATTCCTTATAGTTCCCAGGGCTGTGAAGACTACATAACACACTTCACCAAAGCCCTTTCTTTCCTTTGGTTCGTTGGTCAAATTACTTTCCGTCATCTAGGTGACCTCTCTACAACAGCCCCAGAAATCTTTTCTGCCATTAGGACAAAGAGAGTAGCTCTTCTTGTTGTATGCAAAAGGGCTCTCATTAGAAAGTGACTATTGCTGCTTTTCCACTAATTATGTACCTAAGGAAGTTTATGGGCTAGAACCAAATGGATGTGTGGGACCGTGGACTTGAAAGCCTCTGCTTCCTACCTGTGTGACCTTGGCCAAAAAAATGAGCATAATCACTACCTATGTAAAGATTAGATTATATATAAAGTCTCTTTCCAACTCAAACAAGGAGCCAACCTTTTTTTTTTTTTCCTCCTTTCCACATATCACGGGATAGAACTGAATATGCACATCTTTAAGCAGGACACTTAGTGAAGCCAATAGTGAGTGTCTACTTTGGAAACACTTGACAAAGTATGAAGTCCAGCTTCTTCAGCTAGACTGGAGATCTTTTCAGAAACTAAGAATCATCTAACTCCATTCTCCAACATCCCCCAACAGTTTCCCTCTCCTCATATCCCTTTCAACACTTCCATGTTACTTGATAGCCTTTAGATAACACCTTTCCATATTTCAAGGTTGCTCATTCCTCTTGCAATAGTTTTCTCCCTCCCTTCCACCAGTCCACATTCTGTTGAACTTTTTAAAGTTTCACCTCAGACCTCACCCTTTCATGAATGCTCCTTAGAATGCCCTCATGCAGCTATTCCTAACTAATGGTATGTGATCCTCCTGGTGGAACACAGAGGTTGTCTGAAGTGGACATCAAGTTTTGCCATAAGTTACTGAGAGTTTCCTGACTATGGAAAGTGAGGACATTCCAGGTCCTTTTGCCCCTTTCTGAGCTGGACCATTTAAACTCCTTGGCCTTATTTCTATATGCCCTTGATAACCCACCACTCCATGTCCTCTGAGGGGTTAGTCACATTTTCATTTCATTTTATTCCAGCTCCTATTTTTACCATCAGATCTCATTATTTTCAGCAAATGTCTCCTAAGTCAGTGAGAAAATGGAAAAATAAAGGTCATCTCTGGAGAGACTTCCTTTCCCCACCTAATAAGACACTTATTTGTATCCTTGAGTCCCTCTCCTGCCATTAAAATGTCTACTGTCATGGGCTCTGAATTCCAGTTTCCCTGTGACTATACAAATAAAACATGCTTCTCTCCTACACCTTCATCTCCTCCCTCTCTTCTGTCTCTTTCCCCTTTGAATGGAACCATACTTTTATTTTTCTTTCTCAGTTTCATGTCCCTTCATCTCATGTTACTTTCCCTTTGTTTTCAGACACAGAGTTTTAGAAAGAATCATTGATGTGCAATGCCCCTGTTATTCACCCTTGCACTTATTGGACGTGAGTCCGCTGACATTTCCTTCACAGGCAGCATGTGATAGAGGATGGGCCACTGGCTTCCAGACTAAGCAAAGGTGAGGCTGAAGGGAGCCTTCTCCTCTCATGAGCCATGTGACTGTGGGCAAATTAGTAAGTCTCTTTTGTGTCTCTGCATCTTCCACAAGTCTGGAGGAAGCATTCTACCATGTAGTCAGGGTGAGAATGCAAATGAGAACATCATCAAGTAGAACATACGAATTTGACATCCCATAAGAATTTTCACACTAGAAATTCTCTTTTGGAGTTTTTCTCCTTTCTTTTTCTAGTTATTCCCTCTTTTTTTTTTCCAAGTTATTATCTTTCATGAAACATTGCCTTCTTCAAAATTCTTTGGGTGCCTTTGTTTTCCTTTTTTTTTTTTTTTTTTTTTTGTTGTGTGTGTGTGTTCTTTACTCATCCAGGCTCTGACTTTAACTAATATTAATAGTTTGACAATTATTAGATGCTCTTGTCCAATTTTGATCTCCTGAGCTCTGTTACATGAACTGACATCACAATCTGGAGGAAGCACAGGAAAAGAATGCCCACCCTGAGCTCATCTCTCACTAATCAAGCTCCCACACTGTCCCTTCTTCTCACACTGCATGGTAGTACCACTTTTCAAGAGTCATCCTTGAATCTTTCCTTTTCCTTGTCCCCTACACAAAGTAACAAGTTCAGCCTTACTTAATGCATGTATCACTACTTACCTGGATTATAGCAATAACTTACTGAGGAGTTACTCTGCCTCCCATTTGCTTCATGTTCTTTGAGTGTCCAACCAATCTGTAATTTACTTTACCGGAATAAAAACTTAAGCAGATAAACATGGCCACTTTGCCCAGTTAAAAACTGTTCAGTAGTTCCTGCTCAGTAGAGGATTGGGTTGCTGGAAGTACCAGAAGTACCAGAAGTGATATAGTCTGGAGTGATTATTTATAATGCTGATTTCTAGACTTAAACTCACAATATTTCTTGGCTGGGTGATATTTACAGACTGAAATTTTTTTTTTTAAAGATTTTGTTTATTTGACAGAGAGAGAGAGAGATCACAAGTAGGCAGAGAGAGAGGAAGGGAAGCAGGCTCCCCGCCTAGCAGAGAGCCTGATGTGGGGCCCGATCCCAGGACCCTGGGATCATGACCTGAGCCAAAGGCAGAGGCTTTAACCCACTGAGCCACCCAGGTGCCCCTACAGACTGAAATTTGGGAACAATTAACTCCAGAATAAAGATCAAATCCCATAGAATGTTACATAAGGTTTTGGATAATTGAACCTCTTACTGCCTCTCCAACCTCACCATCAACCATCTGGGCATATCACTTGCATGCTCATCACATGGTCTGATCCTTTGTACCACTATAACTTTGCATAATGTCAGAGTCCTGCCACTGCTGGTTCACCTTCCACATTTGGTCATCCTTCTAAGCCTAGCTCACATCAATCATCTTCCCCTTAGCAAGGCTTCTGAGAAACTCTTTACTCACCACCCATTCAATCTGAGATAAATGTCCCATCTTCCATGCTTCCATAATCCAAGGCATCTTTAGGTCACAATCCCTTTCCTTCTTATCCTATCCCAAAGCCAACAATATCTTTTATACATATATCACTGTCATTAATTGTTTATTTGCCTGTTTTTCTCACCAGCCTAGAAAATTCGTAGCACTTAAAAAAGATGGATGGCATGTATTAGGTCCTAAAATACTATTTGTTAATTGAAGAATTTTATCTCTTTTTTAAAATTTTATTTATTCATTTTGACAGGGATCACAATTAGGCAGAGAGGCAGGCAGAGAGGGAGGGGGAAGCAGGCTCCCTGCCGAGCAGAGAGCCCAACACGGGGCTCAATCCCGGGACCCCGAGACCATGACCCGAGCTGAAGGCAGAGGCCCCAACCCACTGAGCCACCCAGGCGCCCTGAATTTTATCTCTTTAAATCACTATGTCTATTGGCTGTCTCCTACCAGTCCTGTGGGCTAAGTCTTGGCTATCAATGACCTTCTGAAATTCAAGTACTAACCTTGTGTGGAAGGTTTTCATCTTCCTGTCCATCCTGGTACTTCCAAGCAAGTGCTTTTGTAAGCTGCTTCCTGCTGATCCAGTCTGCCAGGGATATTTAATTGGCCTTGTGCCTATTCCCCTGGTATTCTGAAGAGTAATTTATTGTCCCACCTGGTGATGGAATTATTTCTTATTTCACAGGCTTTTTTGTTTTTTAAGTTATAGAAGTGAAATTATTAACAGGAATATTATTGCCAACAATGTTATTGAAATTTTAGTTACTAATGTATTTATTACTCCTTGTTTATGTGATAAGTCATGGAAATAAAATGTATTTTCAATAACACTAGTGCATTTTTTATTTATTATATTTATTCTTTACTCTTACCTTAAGCAGTAAAAGTTGCCCTTAGCAGTGTTATTAACATTTTCAAAAACTAATGGACTCATTAGATTTGTTTGTGTGTATTTTAAAGTCATGACTATAAAATGGATTCACTGGTTATTAAAATGATGTATATACATCACATTCCTGTGGGCAATAAATAAAATAATGGAAAGCCTGTAATCCTGTGAATGTCTTCAGAAAATTATGCTTTTGCTTCTTCTCCCCAAAGGGAAGCCATGCTACACTTAAAAGAGCAGACTCTTTTGAATCGGACACAGTTGGGGTCCTGGCTCTCTGAGCTATTAGCATGATCTTCAGATTCCTCGTCTATAAAATGGAGGCAATGATATGAACTTTGTAGGGATGTGATAGTAGAGGTAAAAATACCCCAGAGTGCTTATTGCTTATTGTGATACCTGGCACATATCAGGCAGGCATTCAATACATATATTTCCTGTCTTTTTACGTGTTTTCTATCATGGTGGGGGGCAGACTTGTTTTTCATAGATCCATTAAGGAGTTGAGAATTGCTATTCTTGTGGTTCTGGCACTGCTTTGTCAGCCTTGATTATCTTCTGTCTGACATCACTGTAAAATTATTCAATATACCTGTGACTCTGGTCTCTCAACAAGATGCAAGCTTGTCAAGGACAAGAGCCTATGAATGCCAACACAGAGTGTGCTCAGTAATAAAAATACCAGACAAATGCAATAAAAAATGCAGGAATAACATTATGTAAGGGAAGCAACACTGTGCTTGAAAAATAATTCTCCTTCTCACAAACATGGTTTCTTTAAAATAATGAAGTTACAAAAGGAAATGCTTCAGGTCTTTTCTGATTCTAATGGTCAATGATATGTAAGACTTTTTCTGTAGTTGACAGATGTCCATAACCTTCAATGTTCAACACGTATATGTAGCTAAAGGAGAGTTTTATTTTAATATGTGTAGGGTGGCCCTTTTACCTTTCCTGAACTTAAGCACAATGTAGAATTAAAGGCTGAGAGACACCGGTACAAGAAATCCATCCACTATGAAGACATCTGTCATGATTAATCAGGCTAAGCAATTCTCAATAAGGAAAGCATGAGTGAGTTTGTTTTGCTGCAAAGGCATGCCCTGATCACATTAATTTGGGAGGCAGCTGGAGGTGGCAACTTACCAGGGGAAAACAGATTGTAGGACCTATGAATTATTCCGATGCTCATGGGAAATTCTTCCTGTAATCCACAGGCAAGCCTATTCTTACAGCTGAGAAGCAGAGTTATAGAAAAACCCCATCAGAAATTGTAACCCCAGGTAGTCAAAAGCGTGAACTGAAAGGAGTCAATGTACGAGACACCTGTGTGAGTGCCTGCTTTGTGGGCTTATGTGGATAGGGAAAAGCCTTCAGGGGACGGAGAAAATAAATAAATAAAAGTTAATAAATAAAACTTAGCACTGGGAAGATTTTATTTTGAATCCTGGCTCTGCCACTTCCTGGCTGTGTGAGCCTCTATAAGTCATGTGAATTTGGTATTTACAGCTGTAAAATAGGAACAATAAGCCATACTCCACAGTTATTGTAAGGATTAAGTGTGACCAAGTTCTTTCACATGTGGTTGAAAAAAACAAAAGTCCTCACTCTACCCACTCCTATTTCTAGGTAGGAATATGATTTAATCAACATTTAATAGTTCTTTACAAAATTATCTCCCCATAATCTTACAGAGTGCCAGAAATGTTCACCATGGTCATTTTGCTTTAATGGTTGAAACAAAAATGCTCCTTTTAAAAATGCAACACTCCCCAAAGGGGAAAGATAAACATTTTGGTGGCATCTGGACCTCCAGTGGGCTCTTGAAAGGCTTGGTCTCAGAGAAAGGAAAGTCTGGTGATGAGGAAGTAAGGGCACCTTAGTAACATAGGGGATTCTCTGGGTGCTGCCGCAGAAGTCAAGGCCCCCAAATCCATAGAGATTTGTCATCTGAGGCATGGGGGTAATGAGATTTATCTTGCCTCATTGGAAGTCTTGCTGGTGTATATGCCATATGCTACCCTTTACACATCCAGATTATAAGTTCATCAAAAACATGAAAAATTTCCTTTTCATCTTTGTATTGCCAGTGTCTAGAAGAGAGCCTGATACAGAGTCAGTCCTCAATAAATATTTATCAAATTAGGTCAAAGTGAGACTTCTATATGGAAGAAGACTCCAGCAGAGATCCAAGGACCTTTATTTACTTCAGAACATGAAAATCATGGCTGAGCATAGTATTCCTCAGAGACTACAGCAACAGACTTTCATCTGGAATCTCAGGGATGGTGTTTTTCCAGTTCTGTTACACTCTAGTTTTCTCTGATATTATTGTCATTGATGTTTCTCAGTGCCAGAGCTTTAGGTCCACATTTTTCCTCGTGGAACCCAAGACCTTTTAAATCTGAGTCTCTCCTCTTTAGCCAACTTTGTCTGCCAGACTTAGCTCCAGTCATTCTGGTGTCTTCATCTCCTGCTTGCTCTCATGGTCCCATAGTTCAAGTCTGCTGTGTCTTTCCTTTTCCCAAAATGGCCTTCTTCCCCTAGCCCTGGTCCTGCCTGTCCAGATCATCACAGGGCATCCAACACAGCTGTCTTCTCTGTTTTCTCCTGCACTTAACCAACCCCATGCCATTTCACATTTCCTTAACTCGTTGCTTCCCTAATTGATTTGTGTGCAGCCGCTGTACCTCTCCAAATAGATTAGTGAGAAATAATGCCTACCTGCGGAACTGTGGTGAGGATTAAGTGAGGCAACAAATGAGACAAAGGATAGCTCAATAAATAGTTCTGATCTTCTTCTTTCCCTTCCTCAACACTTCACATAGAGTCTTAAAATCATCGACACTTTGGAGACTGTATATTTCAATGTACCTCAAGAAATACATTCTACAGCAGTGCTTCACAAAATGTTTCACACCATGGAGCACAGAAAATCAAAATATCAGCATGGACCCTGAGGTAAAGGCAAAGGCAGCTCTTGGTCATAAACAACTGGCCAGAGACTTGGTCCATCCAGGCCCCGACTTTCTACTCAAGAACTGAGAGAATCAATGCTTTGGTCCCTTTGTGACCCAGTGATGACACATTGACCACGAGTGCGCTCAATGGCTGAGTGCCATACCTCCCTGAGAAAGAACACTGCCGCTGAGAATGCTGGCTTTTATCTTAAGTTAGAGTTATCTTAGAGTTTTCCTCTAAGATCAATGAGTCCTTGTTTGGACTTTTTAAAACAATTACAGAAATTAAGTTTAAGCCCCTCCTCTTACAAAATATATTTTCCACATTAAAAACAAAAAAAGATTCTCTGAGGTGCTCACCCTCCTTATCCTACAGTTTGGAAGCCTGCAATTACTCTGGAGTCCCACGCCTGACTCTGGAATTCCACACTTCGTACAGAATGCCTCAGCCACTCCAAGAACCCTGCAATGACTCCAGAACTGCAGTTACTCTGGAATCCTACAGACACTTCACAGTCTCCCAGCTACTCCAGCCACACCTTATAAAATGCCATTTTCAGACCTCTCACATCCCTGGTCCATTTTCCTCTGTGTTCTCTGTGTTTACCGTGCATACTGCTTTCTTGTTGGATAGCAAATTTATTGATATAAGCAATTATTACATTGTCCAGGAGTATATGTGGCATTCTAGTAACTTCTCTGTAATTTCTTGGAACTGTGTATACAGCAGAGGAAAAAGACCTGCTTTCTGTGTGAGTCCCTATCCGAGCAGCACCTCACCGGTAGGTGAGACCCCATTTTAATCAATTGTTTTCATTGGAGTACCTATTACAGTCTCTAGCACATAGTGGATGGTGAACAAATGCTTTCCAAACACAACAGAAAGACTTCTCCTGGCATGTGACATGGTAAAGATCAGGTGGGGGCCAGAGATTTAGAGCTAGAGGAGCAGAAAGTTCTATGCTGCCCATGTAGGAAATCCTACCACTTGGCTACGATTCAGTAGTAGGATTTCCTGAAAGGAAACTTCCTGAAAGAGGCCTTCCTAGAGGCCTCTTTCTTCTGTGGAGGTCTTTGTTTTTGTTTTGGAGAAGTGCACAGAGGGTTCTTCTGGCATTTTTCCATGGGGGAGCCAGCATTCATATTTATATCTCCACATTGGCAGAAAGGACTCTGGGCAGATGTATCACATTTACTTATTTGTGAATTCATCTAATTAATGACTAAAAAGAGTTCTAATCTTAGTGATAAGAGATGTAGGTTGTTATGGGGGTTTTGTCTGTTTGTTTTGTTATGCTTTTGTTTCTTTTTCTGACTTCTAATGATTTTCTCTTGATGGTTGTGTTGTAGCAAAAAGATCAAGAGAAACTTGGGACCAATCATACCTGTTTTTTTTTTTTTTTTAATTCTCCATAAAGCCTAAAAGATATGATACAACCAAAGTATGAACTCAGAAGTGCTAATTTATGAACGAGTAGAAATCACAACACATAGTAAAGGGTCATTTGACACTGACTTGGAGTTAGAAGATCAAGTTATATCTCCCGTTTTGTCATATCCAGTTATGTCATCTTAGACAAGTTAGTGTACATCTCCAAGTGTAACTTTCCTCTTTCTGAAATAGGAATATTGATTTATATAATTCCCAAGATTCCTTATGACTTTGGTATTCTGATTCTAAATTCTATAATTCCAGTTGAAGTGATTTCAAATGTATTTACTGAAACCTCTATGTTTATCAAAACCAGCCACAAAATAAGAAGTTCTGGTTCTTGTTCTTACTGAGTTATCATCTAGAAAGAGAAGTTTGAAGTACAAGAAATATTAAAAGAGAATTACGAAAGCACTTAGGCTTGGCTTGATTTATAATACTCAACACATATTTCTCACATTCAGCATACACTCTTTAAGTCCTTTTACATGCTAGGCACTATGATAAGTGCCTGAAATATAAAGGAAAAGAAAAGGCAAAGTCTTCGCCTGTAGTGTAGTAACACAAACTGACAGTTATTCAAATAGTTGTTAATTTCAATATAAGCCACTTAAAATATAGCATTCATAATAAGTATAAGATATAAGAGGATTATAAAGGAGTAGGCTGTCAAGGCTACCCCTGTTGTATCCTGTGAGATGGAATGACTTCTTTTTAATAAGATGAAATAAAAATTGCAACAAAAAATAATCAATTTGTGCTTCTTTTCCATTGGCTGCATCTTCATCTCATGCTCACTTACAGCTATAATACAGACTTTAGTTGTGTAAGCCATTTGCCCAGATGAAACTTAACAGAAATCTATTAGAGGACTGGCAAATCAGTTATATCACTGTCACACATGGTCTTGGTCTGGGTGGGGGAGGTCCCCGTGATTAAAATCTGGCCGCTATGCAGGATTCATTGGCTGAATAGAGTAGGGATAGAGGTGGGAGATGTACAGAAGAGTGAGTTTGAGGACAACATAACACTTAGGGAGCTACCAAAATCATCTGGCCAGGAGATAAGAACCTTTGTTAATATGACAGCCATTAAGATAGAGAGCAAGATCAAGATGCAGATTCTGACCCAAGAAAGAGTCAGAAATGAACCCAAAGAGGTCTAGGTTGAGAAGAAGGTATGGATGGGTACAGAGCATCCTTCATTTCCAGACTTAATAGACCTCACAGCTCAAGACCCTAGTGAAGCTGTCAAAGTAGTAGGATAAATCCGGCTATAGGATGTTCCACGCTGGGTAAATTGTTTCAGAAGTATAGGATTTTCATACAAGTGCTAGGGATTTTGTTCAGGGATAGGTAGGACTATCAGTCATTTAGGTCAATGAGTTGCAAAGCAGAATCTGCCATATTTTCTTGGAAAGAGAAGCCAGGCTCTTTCTCTTTCCGGAAATGACAAGAAAATATGTTGTTCCCACTGCTGCAGTAAACTATCTTAAAAATATTTACAAAACCAGACTTAGGATGAAGCTGATGTTTATAGAAATAAGGGAAGTATGGAAAGAAACTATCTGATGATATAATAGAGTGGCTAAATCAATTAACCTTAAGACTATTTTCCCTTTGGATTTCTGGATATCTAAGATGAAATCCTCCTGCATTTTTTTAAGTGCATCAGAATTGGGGTTTCTACTACTTAGAATAGAAAGAACAAAACATACTGTGAACAGACCCCACAGTGGTATTAAAGGTCAAGAATTAAGAACACTATCTGATAAAGGTCAATAGTTGTAGTGTTAATAAAATTTTTTTTTCAGGTATAGGAAGAATCCAGTCAAGAATCCATAGGCCTTCCTTTCTCTCATTCTACATATCCAGTCAATCAAAAATCCTGTCAATTCTGTGACCCTGCTATATCTTACTTTGCTCCATATCTGATGAGGTCAACACAGTGCAAACTGCCATCTTTGCACACCAGGATCAATACTCTGCTGCAGGCTCCTTACTGGTCTCCTACATCCATCCAATTTTCATTCCTCCACTCTATCCCTTATCATATAAATCTGACATCATCATTCCCTGGCTTAAAGAACACATTCAGTGATGGCTCATTGTTATGGATAAAGTCAAAACTCTTTAAAATAGCTTATGAAAATGTCAGTAATCAGATTTCTGTCTACTAATCCTACATCATTATTCACTATTTCTCTATCTTCCATAACTAGATTCTGGGTTTCAGCCATTCTGAATCTCTTTGAAATCCTACTAATGCATGTGAGTCCTCACATGCCTTTAATCCTCAGACAGGCTTTACACAGGGAAAGTCAGGCATGTCATGCCCTCACGGCAGACTGACTTCTGACATTCTTCAGGTTTTGGTTACAATGTGAGTTTTTGTGAAAGTTCTTTTGACTCTGGTTTAGATTGCTTCCTCCTGCTAGACATTCTCATAATACTGTATCCACTTTGTCCCATTCTACTGTAATTAGCTGGCTGTTTCTATTCGTTCTTGCAGGTTCTAGTCTGTCTCGTTCACAGTTGTAATCCCCAGTGCCCACTTAGAGTGAGTACTCCATACTTATTGAAGAGATGAATCATGTGAGGCCATGGGTAATCAGGCAGACAATCCTTAACAAGGCAGTCATGTTAGGGCAGGCACAGACACTGAGGATAAGAAAACGTGTAGTTTGGCAAAAGAAAAACAATTAATTACTCAATATTCTCTCCTGAGAGTGAGTAAATGATAAGCATTAAAAAGGTACATAACACTGGTAGGTTCCCTGAAGCCAACCCTGAGGCATATCATTACTCCTGGCCAGTTTCACTCCACTTGTCCAACCTGGTCCCCATATGCTGCAGCGGTAATTATTCGACCTAATTATGTGGTACTAAGAACAGGAGAACTGCCCACAGTCAAAGGTGAGCCCACAGTGTCAGCCTAGAAATGAATGAGTCACAAAGAGCTGGGGTCAGAAGCCAACATGACTAATTTCAAGCTCCGTTACTTTGGCCAAGTTTCTAAATCCCCCTAAGTGTATGTTTCCATATCTTGAAAGTGAAAGAGTATTCTTTAAAGAGTTGTACAAATGCAGACTTTGTATGCATAACAGAAACTATAATGCACTGAAAAATGAAGCTTGTCATTATAATAACACAAAGGATCCAAATTTAGAACACCAGAAGAATGGCAGTAGCAACCAACAGAAATAGGAATTCAAGTGCTGAGCAATAGCTACTTCATCTCATGGTTGGTGTTCTCAGTTTAACATGGTTGAGCTACAATCCACAAACTAGATGACTCATAATCAAAAGTAAAAAAAATCCAATTTAGTTCACAGTGTTGATACTAATGTTAGTCTCCGTCTGGAGGTTTATCAGCTTAAAGTCCATCTGCTTTATAATGCTAAAAAAGGACGATGTGTTCACAGTCTGATTTCAGTTTCAAATTGAGAAATACTTTCTGGAGCTATTAACAGTAAGTGGATATGCTCTCGAGGTAGAATATCAAAGTAGCCACTGCAGCAGTCAGAGGAATGTCTCTCTGTTGCTGCCTTACTGCTTAGATTCTAAAAATCTAAACTCAGCTACCACAGGAACTGTGGCAAGTGCATCAGGGACTACGGCTGGGGGAGCCCGCTGGCAGGTGGGGTGCAACCTGACAGACAGCATTTCTTTTCTTCTTATTCCTTGAAGAGGGTTATGGACAATAGATGCTCCAGCTCAACCTCTAGAATTCTTGTGCTACATCCCAGTGATTTCACTTTTGCTCTGAGAGGAGGATAAAGTCAGTTTACTTTTAGAAAATTATCACATTTCTTGAAATTTAAGGTAGGCTTTATTGTAATACTATTCATTGTAGTATTTCGTTGAATTTAGGATATGCATATGTACTCGAACGATGAGGTTTTTTGTTCTCTTTGAAGTTTGTTATAAAATTAATAACATTCCATTTAATCAATGGCATCTGAGCATTGAATGAAAGTGGCATATACTCTTCTGGGTGGCCAAATCATCTGTCATTAGAAAATGCAACCCTTTTCTGTGGTTTGATGAGGAGGACCTTTGATGAGGAGACATGTTACTAGGTTAGTGATCCTATATCCCTCCTCTGTCTTACGTCTTCATCCTGAATGTACTTCTAACTGGCACTCAACCCAGACTGTTTTTATAAAAAATACTTTTATTGCTTTCTCATTATTAAAAAATCAGGACATTGGCAAGCACAAACAAAAACCAGATGAAAATAAACACTAGAAACCCACTGCCCAGACAAACTTATGAATCATGCCTTGGACCATATACTTATGAACAACTTTTTTTGCCCCGTCAAAATTATTTAATGGTATTGAGTTTTAAATATATCAGTACATCTGAAGACATTTCTAGGTTAATACATTTGTTTACAACCACATTTTAAATGGTCAGATAATATTCCACTATGCAAATATGCCACCATTTGTAACCAAGTGCCGGAATTTAAGTGATGACACTGTGTCGTAACAGTTCCATTTTTCCGTTTGTGTAGATTATGAACACCTATAAAACAGGAGACTTGTCTTACTCAGATTTGTATTCCAACTGCCTTGTACTTATAGGAACTTGGTAAATGTTTTTTTGGATTTCAATTAACTCCACAAACAAAAAGATCCTGGAATAATAGGCAAAATCTAGGAAGATAACAAACTAGTTTCCTATGCCTGCTGTAACAAATGATCACAAGCCTGATCTCTTAAACTTCAGAATTTTATTGTCTCACAGTCTGGAATCCGGAAGTCTGATATTACTATCACTTGACCAAAAATGAAGTGTCGGCAGGACAATCTCCCCCTGAGGACTCTAGGGGAGGATTTGTTTCTTGCTTCTTCCAGGTTCTGGAGACTGCCAGTTTTCCTTGGCTGTGACCGTACGTCTCTAGTCTCTGCCTTGGAAATCACTCTGCCTCTGCCTCTTCTGTGTGTAAAATATCCCTCTTATTAAGGATAAATATGGTTGCATTTAGGCCCCATCCATGTAATCCAGGCTAATCTCTCCATCTCAATATCCTTAATTTTATCACATCTGTGACTACTCTTCTGTGTTTTTGTTTGTTAATTTGTTTGTTGATGTTGTTTTTCCTTTAAGGAAAATTTACAAGTTCCAGAAAAGATATCCAAGACATGGATGTCTTTTTTTTTTTTCCCCCTTTTTGGGGAGGAGGACTTTTTTTTTTTTTTAACTCACTATTAATAGTACACACATTCAGCTGTAGCTTTTAATCATAGATTATACTTTTACAGGAGGAAAGTTCTTGATATTTGTTGTGTACTTGGTCTTGTTAGTTTTATTCCAAATTGCCATTTGCTGTGGGGAAAGCACTTTGCATAGTTCATCTCATTTAGTCTTCAGAGCAATGCAGACATTTCTTTTGTCTGTATAAGTTGAAATCGTTCAAAGCAGACTCAGTGGCCAATGGGGAAAAGTACCACTATTCTGTGACTTTAAAAAAAAAATATCCTATTTCTTTAATTGAATAAGAGAGAAAGAGTGAGTGGCAGACAAGGGGTGGGAGTGCAGAAGGAGAAGGAGAAGCAGACGCTTTTACTGAGCAGGGAGCCAGGCTCTGGGAACCAGAGTCCAGGGCTAAATGTCAGGATCCCGAGATCATTACCTGAACTGAAGGCAGCTGCTTAACCAGCTGAAAAACCCAGGCACCCTTGTTCTGTAAAAAAAAAAAAAAAAAAAAAAAAAAAAAAAAAAAAAATTAGTTTTAAACATTGAAAGACATTCTCACAGTTAGTTTTAAATGTATAGGGAAAGTAGTTAAATTAATAATTAGCTAGTATACTTTAATTTGAAATACTAGAAATATAGGGAATCAAAGTGTTTTTTATTTCTTTGCAAAAAAAACCTACCAAGAGGAGTTGCAGCAGTGTTTGCCTTCTCATTGTACCACTTACAGTATGCAGCAGACGTCTTTTCCCTGCCTTGGTGTATTGGCAAACTCCGTTCTCACTTTGGATCAGCTTGTAACATTTTATTGTTTGTCCTTTCAATGTTGCAAAATATCTCTGAGGGTCTCTTATTTATGTATATATTGAAGTATAGTTGACACATGATGTTACATTAGTTTCTGGTGTAGGACACAGTGATTCAACAAGTCTGTGCCTTATGCTGTGCTCACCGCAAGGGTAGCTGCCATCTGTCACCATTCAAAGCTATTACGATTTCACTGACTATATTCCCTATGTGGTACGTTTTATCCTTGTGACTTATTCATGCCATAACTGGAAGCCTATACCTCCCACTTCCCTTTCCCCATTTTACCCACGCCCCTACCCTTTTCCCTCTGGCAACCATCACTTTGTTCTCTGTATTTATGGGTCTGTTTCTGCTTTTTGTTTGTTTGTTTTCTAAATTCCACATATAAGCAAAACCATATGGTATTTGCCTTTCTCTGTCTCACTTACTTCACTTAGCATCAGACTTTGAGGTTCTCCTTAATGTGGCTTTTTCATCATTGTCCTTCCTCTGGAACGTCTTCATCTCATTTATCATGACATCTTTTCTCATTTATGTTGACAAGTCTGCCTTCCCTAAAGTCTTCTGGCTTCTTGTGGAGTCTCTTGAAGAGCAGCATGTCAGCACTTCCAAGGACAGCTCTTGGTTTTCTAGTTCCATTTCTATATAATTCTCATTTTATTTCCAATGTCACCACTTTTCCTTTTTTTACTGCACTTGGATTTTTGTTGTCCAATACCCTCTTTTAAATACCCACATTTGTAAGATGCCGCATTCCTTGTGTCAGTGGAACAAGGAAGAAACACAATCACATGCCTGGCTGTCTGTGTGTGAACTAAGTAACAGAAACAGTGACTTTGAGAGATGTGGTGTGATTGGCCACTGACCACGCAGCCCATCTGTTATGTGGGTGATGATGTGAAGACTCAGGAGCTAGCAGCCAAGTTTTGACTTTTTGCAGTTTACTCACACTTAATATACCACGGGAATGGAAATTTAAATGATGTCATTGGAGGACTTTGTTATTTACCCAAATAGTGGTAAGTCAAAAGTGTGGATGCCAGAAACATGCAAACTGAGGATGCTTCTGATCTGAAGTGGAGACTATTATTTTGCCCATTTATGGAAGAGGAAATTGAGTCAGGGGCACCTGGGTGGCTCAGTCATTAAGCATCTGCTTATGCTTGGGTCATGGTCCCAGGATCCTGGGATTGAGCCCCATATCAGGCTGCCTGCTCAACATGGGAGCCTGCTTCTCCCTCTCCCATTCCCCCTGCTTGTGTTCCCTCTCTGACTATGTCTCTGTCAAATAAATAAATAAAATACTTTAAAAAAACTGACCCAGAACAGATTTAGTGATTTACACAAGGTATTAAGTGGTGAAGCCAGAATTAAAATCGAGGTAGCCTCACTCCTTACCACAGCTTCACCTTCACACTTTTGGGCTTCAGCCTGAGTCTCCTACCCACAGCCCTCTCAACAACCAGATAAGTTCTGAATGCTAATTTCAGTCACTTCTCCCTTTTAGGGACAGCAGTTCATTCTGCAGTAGCTCTACTTAAGCAAGGACACTGTCTTCTGCTACTGTTAGAGTCTCTAGCATCTCCATTTTCCTGAGGAACTATAGAGTTTGTATGATAATGTCCACCTCTGATGTTTTTTTCTTGTCTTCTCCACCCTCTGACTATGCCCACTTGTTTGAAAACTTCAAGCTTGTCCTTGAGACTCCTCCTTCAGTTAACTTTATTGGACCCAAAGTCAATTCCCCTTTGGTTCTTGTTTCTTTTCCACAAACACCTTCTTGGTGCCTTTGATGTTTCTCCTCACTAATTTCTGCCAGCAGAAAAGAAGTTTGTGCAACCATATTTTCTTCCCAAGTAAGTCCTTTGCATTTTTCCATTTTTAGGAGAGTGTGCCAACCCTCATTCTCTGACTAAGGGATGGAATAAGCCTGAGTGTTTGGGACTGGAAGGAACCAAAATAGTGCACAATTGTTGAAAAGTTTGAAATAGAAAAGCCATCTCTTCCTTTCGGATAACAACATCCACTCTTTTCATGATGCCAGCATGACCATTATCTTCTCTGCTTTCATTACCATTTTCCAGAAAGAATAACAAAGTAAAAAGACTAGGGCTTGTTTCAAGAGGGGGTTAATGCTTGTTCCTATGTGGTGATGCTAGAGTTGGAGCCAGTATAATATAGAAGAAACAGCCCCAGGTATAAGATGCATAGGCCAGCTCCATCACCTACCACCTCTGTGGCTTAGGGAAAAGCTGAGCATTTTAAAACCTCCTCTATAAAGAAAGAAGAGCTCAAACTCTCATTAGGCAACAAGAATTAAAAGGTAGTTTATGCGACCTGTCTTATTATGAGGACTTAGAGAGTGGGACACAGTGGTATGTATACATCATGCATTTTTTTCATTCATTCATTTATTCATTTAGAATATTTTGTCATATTCCCCCAAACCTGTGGTCCAATAATTCTTGTGAGCAACTTCATAGACCAATTTATTAAGTATATCCTGGGCAGCATGCTTCCAAATGACTCTGAATATAGCCCTTTCAATTTAACAGGTGTAGCCAGACAACTTTAATTAGAATTACAAACTTTGTTTGGGAAAGAGGTCCTTGGCAGTAGATTTTCCTCCTAAGCTAAGCTGTTTGACAAACCACAAGTAATCTCACAAATTCACACTCCAGCTGTAGTTTCCTGACATTTATGTTGTCATAAATTATTAGGAGACCTTGCTTGAGAATGCCTTACGTATACCTGTAACCTGATAACAGTGTCTGATGAATATACATAGGTAGGGGTATGTTGGTATAGGTTCTCACCCCTGTGGAAACCTAGAGGTTCTGCAGGAAATGCCCCTACCTTTTATCACCCAGGGTCTGACCCAAAGCCTTTGTCCATGTTCTTTCAGTTTGTATCTAGCTTAATGTTCTCTCATATGTAGTCATGCCTTGGGTTTGGACTGGTCCTTCTGACTCTGATTAAGCAGATGAACAAAATGAGATTTTAAAGCTCTGATACCAGCTTTAGAGAAAGTAGGTAGAGTCAAGCCAGATTACTCTGGCTTGTAATACAACTTGCCTTGAGTCAACCTTTCAGTTGAGCAGTTAGACACTGCTCTAAAAAGATTCTTAGATATACCATGAGGATATTTTGAGGGTATTCAGACATGGTTCTCCGTTTCCTTTCAAAGCCCACAGCAAGATTGCACAGTAGTGGAAAAGGTTGAAGGAGCAAGGACTATGGAGTCAACCGTATTATTTGTTGAGTTAGCTCAAGGAGTGTATGTTGACTGCAAAAATAAAATGTTAGAAAATATAGAGAAAAAATAAAAATGCTAAACAAAATTCAAAATTCTACCCATAAAAGGCAACTACTCTTTAAATTGTAGTATATAACCATCAAATTTTATTTATGGTCATGTATACCTTACTCCTGTAGACTATATATACATATATATACACACACACACACACACACATATATATATATATATATATATATATATATATATTTTTTTTTTTTTTTACAGATAAGATTTACAAATAACATCATGGTCTACATATTGAACTATAACCTGTTATTTTTATTCAACAATATGGTATGAACAGCCTTCTACATCATATTTTTATTGGCTCATAACAGTTTATTGTATTTAGGCACAATGGTTTTGTTTGCACCCATCTTTAATTATACCCTTCCGAGAAACCTCTAGGTAACTGGCCTGGGTTCAAATTTCTATTTATTTACTAGCATTATGATATTTGTTCTTAATTTCAAACTGTTTTTGGCTCCAACACATTGGTTTTGCCCTCTATACTGTGATAGAGTCTTCACAGAGGAAGACTTTATATTATTTTATCAATTATTTGATATGTACTAGGTATTCCACTAGAGATAGAATATACTTCTGTCATTCAGTTCTCTTCTCTTAATTCATGTTACACCGATGGTAGAGACTGAGACAAGGATTTGGATGCAGGTAGATCATTTGCAAGGTGATCCCAGAAAGAATGAGGATGGGAGTGGGAAGAGTAATACAGAAAAGAAGGGGAAACCAACATAAAGACTCACTTCTGTGGGATCTCTGAAGAGAATAGTTTCCAATTTGTCTGTTCTGAGGAGAGTTGGGAATTTATTCACCAGTTGAAGATTGCCTTCTTGGTTATTAATTCCTCTGAACATGTAGGAGATCCAAAAGGTCAGGAAAAGACACAGGGCTGGACATAGAAATGAAACTCCATCTGTGTAAGTGTGAGCTTAGATAAATCTGTCCATTGAAGTTGTGGTTGAACTCATAAGTAAGATGTGATTTCCAGCAACAAAATCACCTGCTCCGGGACGCCTGGGTGGCTCAGTTGGTTAAGCCGCTGCCTTCGGCTTAGGTCATGATCCTAGCGTCCTGGGGATCGGGTCCCACATTGGGCTCCTTGCCCAGCGGGAGCCTGCTTCTCCGTCTGCCTCTGCCTGCCACTCTGTCTGCCTGTGCTCACTCTGACAAATAAATAAATAAATAAATAAATAATCACCTGCTCCATTATTCCAGAATAACAGATAAGATCTCAGAGAGATTAATTACTTTCCTGAGAATACTTGAGTAGTAATTGGCAGATCCAATCTTCAGTTCTGGTTTCCTGGCTCCTGCTTCTTCCCATCATACCACACTACCTCCAAAAATTGCAAGCACTTTATGCTTGTGTGGGAGCTCTAGGCATTTTGCCCCTTCCATAGCTCCTTGGTGTACCACAGTGGCTTGCCCTGAACACCATTGATCAACCTCTAAATCTCCTTTAACATCAGAACTTGGACATAGGGTCTTCATCCTTTCTTCTTTTGCAACCCCTAATTTCCCTCATAGCAAAGATAGTGCACTGTGCATTTTATTTCAAGCAGTGGTTTGCAATATATTCATGGGTTGTGACATTAGTTTAGTGGGCCTCATCTAGAATTTTAAAAATGAAAAAGGTGAGAAAAATATTGCAAATGCCTGGGTTCTCTCATTTCAAAAATGATTGTTTCCAGTGTGTGTGTGTGTGTGTGCGTGTGTGTGTGTGCGTGTGTGTGTGTGCGTGCATGTGCATGCTTTAGGTATCTACTAGGAGCTTATTTCATATAACTCATCCTGGATAAAAACGTTGAAAGTCATTACTTTGGTGCTTGATAATCTTCAAAACACCTGGAGTAAAATCCCAGTGCCACTACACATTAGCTGGGTGTGTCTTCCTATCTGTAAATATTACCAACCTGCATGGCTGTTGAGGAGAATAAATGGATTACTATATATATAAGGTGTTGAGAACAGTGTCTGGCACATTAGGATCAATAGGTAAATGTTACTATTATTGCAAATGTTCAATCAATCCATAAAGTATACATTTCTGTGCAATCTTTTTTCAATATGGAACAAGGGAGATGAAAATCACCAACATTTTCAAGTGTTTAGACAACGTATTATTGGGATGGAATTAAAATAAAAATTTTCTGGGGCACCTGGATGACTCAGTCGGTAAAGCCCCCACCTTTGGCTCAGGTCATGATCTCCAGATCCTGGGATCGAGCCCTGTGTCTGGCTCCCAGCTCAGCAGGGAATCGGCTTCCCCCCTCCCTCTGCCTCTCTCTCCTGCTCATGCATTCTTTCTCTCTCAAATGAATGGATAAAAATATTAAAAAAATAAAACATAAAATAAAAATTTCCCAAAATTTTCTATGTATTGTCTCCCAACTATCCCTCATTAGTAAATGTTATAGCTCTATACACACAGCATTTATTAATGTATTTATTAATTTAAATTGGGAATACCTTAAAATTAATGTAAATATTTTACATCAGAAAGCTGAACAATATTAAAAATATTCATTTTGTCCAGTATCATAATCTGTATAAAATGGCCTATGTCGTAAATAGTCTTACAGTCTAAACAAATAACTTTAAATTGCCATAAACTAAAACAGAATTATACTTTCTGGCTCAAAAAGAACACTGCCAACTGGGCTTCTTGACTGTGACCTCCAAATCTTGAATGAGTGTGGGTGTGTTCTGTTTTTATAATCTAGGTTAGTCATTCCTGAGTAGAGTGTACATCAAACTCATCTGGGGGACTATTAAAAGCAGTTTCCCAGTTGCACTGGACCAATTGTATAGGAAACCATGAGAGAGCCCTCAAATCCATTGTGTAAATAGTATTCCTGTGAGGTGACCTTGGATCCAAAAATAAGCAGTTTTGAGAATTGAATTTGCTGATTGCTCTTTCTTAGGTTGAAATAATGTCACTGCAATTATTTTTAGTACATCTGCAACCATTATACAATAATCACAGGTCCTCCAAAACCAACCTCAGAAAATCATGGATCCTAAGATCCTGAAATGTCAAGTAAGGATCTAAGAGATCACCTTTTCCAGAAGGTCAAATGTGATAAGAACCCTTCTTCCAACATCTTGGATGCATCTTGTTAGATCTGACTGAAGACTTATAATGATAAAATGATAAATGTGTCTGTAGTGAAAACCCACAGTCGCCTTCATAACAGCCTTGAAAATTGTCATAGTCATGAACCATCTATACTCTTATTTACTTATAGTTTTCTTCAAAAAATGTCTTTTAAAATCTAGGTTTATTTTTTTTTTATTTTTTTATTTTTTCAGCATAACAGTATTCATTATTTTTGCACCACACCCAGTGCTCCATGCAATCCGTGCCCTCTACAATACCCACCACCTGGTGCCCCCAACCTCCCACCCCCCACCCCTTCAAAATTCTCAGATCGTTTTTCAGAGTCCATAGTCTCTCATGGTTCACCTCCCCTTCCAATTTCCCTCAACTCCCTTCTCCTCTCCATCTCCCCTTGTCCTCCATGCTATTTGTTATGCTCCACAAATAAGTGAAACCATATGGTAATTGACTCTCTCTGCTTGACTTATTTCACTCAGCAAATCTAGGTTTATTTTTAATAGAGAATGTATACATCCTATTACAAGTGAAAAATTTGTATTATTAGATGTACTATTTTCATTTTTCTAATATATATACAAATGAGAACATAACAATTAACATGAAATATGTTAGTTCTTTCACCACCTAAAATTATCTGTATGAACCATCCTATGGGAAATACTCTTTATAAGTAAGAGGAGATAAGCTCCGATTTGTCTTGCCTAAGAGCCCTTCAAATACATGTACCTGCTAACATTTCTCCAGGCTAAATTTCCGTATCTTAACTACTCCTTATATGAAATGACTTCCCGACTACTCTCTAGCCTATCAACCTTTTTTAGATGCTCTCTGGTTTGTCAAAATAGCTTTTAAAATGTAGAAGCTTCTCTAAGGTGTTAATTTATGACTTGTCTCTGGAAAATATAAGCATTCCACTATAGCTTCCTTTCCTGCATTGCAAACCTAAGGGACTCTTTTCCAAAAAGTGTAAAAGAATCAGTGGAATTTCTTACAGTGCATTAAATTTCTCTTTCTGTTTCTTCTTAGAAACAGATCAGATAGTGAGAGTTTGCCTTTAAAAGAGGACATTGGGCAGAATATCAAATGTACTTTTTTTCAAAGATAAATAGCATAAAGTAAATACCCCACACATTCAACATTTTAATTATTTTTTAAATTTTGAGATAATTGTAGATTCATATACAGTTGTAAGAGATAATACATAGAGATTTTATATAACTTTTACCAGTTTCTCCCAATGGTAACATCTTCCAAAAACTGTACAACATCACAATCAGGATAATGACATTAATATAATCAAAATATAGAAAATTTCTATCACCACAGGGATCCCTCCTATCACCCTAGTCTAGTAAATTTCCTCCCAACCTAAATTTCTCCTTACCTCTTGGCCTTTATTCCAGTAATTTGTGTCACATCAACAGGGGTATATAATGGAATCACACAGTATGCACATTTGAGGATTGGCTTTTATCACTTAACATAATCCTCTTGAGATTTATATATCAATAATTCTTCCTTTTTCATTGTTGAGTAGTTTTCCATGTTATGAATACACCACTCTTTGTTTAACTATGTTTTATGAAAGGAGAATTGGACTACTTGCAATTTTGGGCTATTAAAAATAAAGATGGTATAAAACTTATGTGCATGTTTTTGTGTGAATATATTTTATTTGTATTTCTTTGAGATAAATTCCCAGAAGTACAGTTGGTGGGCAATATGGTAGTAACATATTTGCTTTTTGAAAATGCTGCCAAAATGTATTCCAGATGCCTGTACCCTTTTAACTTCCCAACAGCAATTTGTGAATGATCCAATTTGTCCACATCCTTGACAGCGTTGGTATTGTCACTATTTTTTTTATTTTAGACTATTTTTTAAAAACATTTTACTTATTTATATGATGGACAGAAATCACAAGTAGGCAGAGACAGGCAGAGAGAGGGAGGAAAGCAGGCTCCGTGCTGAGCAGAGAGCCTGATGCGGGGCTGGATCCCAGGACCCTGAGATCATGACCTGAGCCGAAGGCAGAGGCTTAACCCACTGAGCCACCCAGGTGCCCCTATTTTAGATATTCTGATAGCTGAGTAATGAGATCTCATTGTGGTTTTTATCAGCACTCTCCTACTGCCTAATGATGTTGAACATCTTTCATGTGCTTATTTGTCATCTGAGTATCTCGTTTGGTAAAATTTCTCTTTATGTCTTTTGCCCAGTTGTAATTTGTTTACTCACTATTGGCTTTTGAAAGTTAGTTGTATGTTCTTGGGCGCCTGGGTGGCTCAGTGGGTTAAGCCACTGCCGTCGGCTCAGGTCATGATCTCAGGGTCCTGGGATCGAGTCCTGCATCGGGCTCTCTGCTCAGCAGGGAGCCTGCTTCCCTCTCTCTCTCTCTCTCTGCCTGCCTCTCTGTCTACTTGTGATCTCTCTCTGTCAAGTAAATAAATAAAATCTTTAAAAAAGAAAAAGAAAGTTAGTTGTATGTTCTAGATACTATTCTTTTGTTGGCTATGTGGTTTGAAAATATTTCCTCTCACTCAGTAACTTGTTTTTCAAAACCATGAATGGCATATTTTGTGGACTAGAAGTTATAAATCTGGATGAAGTCCAATTTATCTTTATGAGTTATGTTTTTTTTAAAGATTTTATTTGCTTATTTGACCGAGAGAGAGAGAGAGAGATCACAAGTAGGGCAGAGAGTCAGGCAGAGAGAGGGGGGGAAGCAGGATCCCCCCTGAGCAGAGAGCCCTATGTGGGGCTCGACCCCAGGACCCTGAGACTATGACTTGATCCAAAAGCAGAGGCTTAACCCACTGAGCCACCCAGGCACCCATGAGTTATGCGTTTGATGTGAAGTCTGTCTTAAAACCTGTTGATTTTCTGTTTGTCTAAAATTTTTATGGTTTTCTGCTTATATTTAAATGTATTTTTAAAATAATAATTATATACATTTATGATCCATTGTGAGTTAATCTTTATATATAATGTGAGAATTTAGTCAGGTTTAGTTTGTTTCATTTTCTTTTGTTTTGTTTTGCCTATTGATGTTCAGTTTTTCCAGTACCATTTACTTAAAAGATTATTTTTCTCCACTGAATTACTTTTGAGCATTTGTCAAAAATCAGTTGGGCATATCTGTGTGTTTGTCTTTAAAAGAGGACTCTTTTTTATTCCATTGATCTATATGTTTATACCATCATTAATGTCACACAGTCTCAATTGCTACAGGTATAACAAATCTTGAAATTGACTAGACCGATTCTTCCCACTTTGGTCTTTATTTTTTGTTTGTGTCCAAAATTATTTCTGCTATTCTGATTCCTTTGCTGTTCTATTTGAACTTTAGAATAATCTTGTCCATATATGCTCCCCCAAGCCCCCAAAAAACTTTCTAGGAACTTAATATAAATTGTGCTAAATCTGTATATCAATTTGCGGAGATTTGACATCTATATTATGTTGAGTCTTTCAGTTCATGTACACTATACATCTATCTCTCCATTTTATATAGATTTTCTTTGATTTCTTTCATTGCTGTTTTGCAGTTGTCAGCATATAACTCCTGTTCCTGTTTTGTCAGATTTGAATGTAACTACTATATTTTGAGTGATTACTAATGGTATGGTATTGTAATTTTATTTTCATTTGAATTCGCATGTTCATTGCTAGTTTAGAGAAATGCAATTGATATTTTATGTTTATTCTATAATCTCACCGGAGTCACTTATAACAATAGTAGAGGTCTTTTTTATAGATTCTTGCTTTTTTGCACTACCTACTAATTCCAGCATTATGTTGAGCAAGAATGGTAAGAGCAGGCATTTTTGCTTTGTCTCCCGTCTTAGGGAAAGAACATTCAGGTTTTCACCATTAAGTATGCTAGCTGTAAGTTTTTGTCAATGCCATTTATGAAATTGAGAAAGGTCCTCCAATATTTCCATTTTTATCATGAGTGAACATTACATTTTATGAAATTCTTTCACCTCATTTATTGATATTATTATGTGATTTTTCTTCTTTAGCCTATTTATATGTTAGTTTACCTTGTTTGATTTTCAAATATTTAACCAGCTTCACATCCCTGAGGGTGAAGGTGAGAAATTCTGGTCAGTAACCATGTACAATTATTTTTATATATTGCTGAGTTCTACTTGCAAATTTTTTTCTTAAAAATTTTTGCATTTGGACTCATGAGGAGTATATATGTATATACACATACAACAACTGTTATGTAGGAACTTCATATAAAATTTATTCAAGATAAATAGTGATGAAGCTTCCCTCTTCTGTATTTCCCAGAAGAGTTTGTGTAGAATTGATGTTGATTCATCTTTAATTCTTTGGTAAAATTCCTTTCTGAAACCCTCTAGGTTTGGAGATTTCTTCTCTGGGGGTGTTTTAAAATTATGAATTCAAGTTTCTTAATAGGCATAGAACTATTCAAATAATATATTTCATGTTTGTTGAGTTGTGGTAATTTGTGTTTTTTTCAGAAATTTATCTTTTCATAAAAGTTTCAAATTTATGAGTTAGAGGATTTAAAAAATATATCCCCTTATCCTTTTGATGTCTGTAGTGATAGCCCCTGTTTCATTCCCGATAGTGCCTCTTCTCTCTTTTGTCAGTTTTGCTAGAGAATTGTCAGCCTCATTGATCTTTTCAAAGACTTAGCTCTTTGCCTCATTGGTTTTCTCTATTTTTTCCTTCAATTTCTTTGATTTCTGCTCTTTATTGTTTTTGGTGTTACCTTTTTTCCTGTCCGTTCTGTGCTTTCTTTACTCTCTCTTTAAGTTCTTGAGGTTAAAGCTTATATTATTGATCTGAACTCTTTTTTGAAGTGTGTAGTTAGTCCTCTAAATTTCCCTCTTAGTCATACGCCCCAAATTTTGATATGTTGTATTTTTGTTTGCATTCAATTAAATATATTTTTGATTGTCTTCAAAACTACTTTTTTGACCCTATGAATTATTTAGGACAACATTTTATAGTTTCCAAGTATTTGGAGAGTCTCTGTTTCTTTCTGTTGCTAACTAGTTTATTCCACTGTGGTCAGAAAACAGTCCCTATTTGATTTTTAGTTCTTTTAAATTTGTTGAGGTCTGCTTTATTGCCCAGTATATGGTCTATTTTGGAACTTGAAAAGAACGTATGTTTGGCTGTTGTTGTTGGTTGATGATGTTGTGGAGTTCTTCTATAACCTCACTGGTACTCTGTCTCGTTCTATTAATTATTTAGAGAATGGTGTTAAAGTCCCCAGCTGTAACTGGATTTGTCTGTATCTCATTTTAGTCTGACAGCATTTGCTTCACATATTTTGCTGTTGTTTGCTACATATACTTTTATGATGCTGTATCTTCTTGGGGCACTGACCCTTTTATCATCATATAATATCCCGCTCTGGCTGTGGCAATTTTCTTTACGCTGAAGTGTACTTTATGTGATATTAATAGAGCCCTTCCTATTTTCCTTTGATTAATATTTTCATAGTATATCTTTATACCTATCTATCTAGATCTGTATCTCTTTTTATTTATATTTATATTTTCAACATGCTGTACTGCTATAGCTATAGTAAGGTTTTATAAACAGCATATTTTGGAGATGGTATTATCCACCATGATAATCTGTCTTTTTAGTGTATTAAAACCATTTATATTTGATTTTAATGTTGATATATTTGGGTTAACATTTAACATTTTTTTCCTTTGTGTTATCTCGGTCAATTCTCTATTTATGTATTCTTGTCTTCCGGTGGATTACTTGAACATTTTTTTAGAATTCCATTGTCATTTGTCTATAGTAATTTTGAGTGTATTTCCTTATATAGCTTTATTAGTGGTGCTCTAAGCATTATATTATATATACATAATTTATCAGAGTTTTCTAGTGTCATTTTACCAGAGTAAGTGAAGCATAGAAAGCTTACTTCCTTTTAAGTCCCTTTAGTCTCCTCCATTTATAATATAATTATTTTTAAATATTTCCTTCAAATACATTTAGAACCACATCAGACAGTGTTATGATTTTTGCTTCAATTGTCAAAGATAATTTAGAAAACTCCAGAGGAGAAGAGCCCACTAAACTGATCCAGTTTTGCTTACTGTGTTATTTTTTTTCTCCCTGATGTTCCAGGGTTCCTTCTTTTATTTTTTTCTTTCTGTTTAGGTAACATTGTCTAGCCATTTTTTTAGGATAGGTCTGCTGGTAACAAAACGTCTTAATTCCCCTTTTTCTTTATTTCCTCTTGATTCTTTATTTTCTTCTCATTCTTGAAAAATGTATTTCCTGTGTTAAGGATTATGATTGACAATCCCCTTCTTGAGCATGTAAAAAACGTTATGCCACATATTTTCTGGCATCTCTGGTTTCTGATGAATAAAATGCTGTCACTCTAATTGTTTTTGTTTCTTTATTGGTAAGGTGTCATTTTCCTCTGGCTGCATTCAATAATTTTTGTCTTTAGTTTTGAAGTTTAATTACCATGTGTCTTGATATGGATGTCTTTGGGTCCATCCTATATTAGGTTTACTCAGCTTTTTGAATCTGTAGATTATGTCTTTTGTCATAAAAACTTTGGGAAATTTTCATTTATTATATGTCTGAGTTCATTTTCAACCCCACCCACTTTCTTTTCTTTTTCTGATATCATAATGATATAGGTGTTAAATTTTATTTATAGTCTCTAGGTCACTGAAGCTCTGTTTTTTTTCTTTTTTTCAATTTACTTTCTGTTTTCAGATTGAGTAAATTTTACTGCCGTTTTCCAATTTTTGATTATATTCTCTGTATCTTTTTTTCTTTTATATATATATGCACATATATATACTTTATATATATAAATATGTTTTATGTATATAAATATATATTTATATTTATTTATTTGAGAGAGAGAGAAATAGAGCAAGTGCACAGGGGGAGGGGCAGAGGAAGAGCATTTCAAGCAGACTCTGTGCTGAGGGGGAACCTGATATAGGACTTGATCTCACTACCCCATGATCATGACCTGAGCTAAAATAGGGTTGGATGTTTAAGCAACTGAGCTACCCAGGCACCCCTCCTCTCTCTCTTTTCTTTTGCAGTTGAAGCCATCCACTGAAATTTTAATTTCAATATCGAAATTTTTTGGGTTTAATATTTTCATTTGGTTATTTTTTTGTCTTTTTATTTGTTGACACCTTATTTTTCTGAAGCTTTCTAATTTTTCTTTTGCTTGAAGTCTATTCATAATTGATCATTGAAACATTTTTATCATGGCTACTTCTAAATATTTACCAGATAATTCTAATATATATCATCTTGGTGTTGACATATTTTTTTGTTTTTTGTTTTTTTTTTAATTCAGTTTAGATCCTCTTAGTTCTTGGTAGAATGAGCAGGTTTCAATTTAAACTTTGATGCTTTTATATTATGTTATGACATTCTTGATCACGTTTAAATTTTCTGTTTTAAGTGGCTTTTTGTGACACTGTTTTGTCAGTCAAAGGGAAGAGTACCATCTCATGGGAATGTAGAAACCAAGGTTTCTCTACTCATTTCCACTGATGCCTGACTCAAAGGCTCCTCATTACTGCTAGGCAAGGGTAAGAATTCTGGCTCCTGAGGTGGTCTCCACTGAAACTATGGGTGGAGAGCCACTTTCTGCCATTGGGATAATCGTCCTGGCTTCCTCATTGGCCTTCTTTGATCCCACCTTGGTGCCTCATTACAGGCTGATAAGGGTGGAAGTATAGTTTTTTCACTCAGCCTTTGCATGGGAGAAATGGAGCCTTAGTTTATTCTGTGGTTTTTGGCTATAACAAAGTAGTTATTTTCATTAAGTTTTCTGACTTGCTAGGTTGCTCTTTTCCTGGTCCTTTGCCTACAGAGAATAGGCTTCTGTTGGGGGGTTATTTTGTCTATCACTACAGGCATTTCCAGGTTGCCAGCCTCTTCACCTCCATGTTTGAGGTATATGAGGAAAAGAGAAATCTCAGGGCAGTCACCGCTGTGTTCTTCCTTAGGTTTCAAGTCTCCTAGCTGGTCTTCTTTTTTCTCTACAACTTGTTTTAGTGATAATGTCCAGAGTTTTCCATTGTACTTACTGGGAGGAGTAGGGAAAAGTATGTCTACTCCATCTTCTTGGAAGCTGAAGACTCCCAGTCTTTTTTAAGTACAAAAGGAGAAAAACATTTTGATGGATTACTGTATCCCAGGCATTTGACTTGCATCTCATTTGACGTTTTCCCTACTCTCTTTGTATTTTCCCAAGTGTACATATGACATGTTCAGTTTCCAGAAAGTGTGAGAAACTTGCTCTAGGTCACACAGATGAAACGTGAAATAGCTAGAATTGGGGGCTCTCATGTGGCTACCTTACCAACCTATGCTTCACTCACTAGGCTTTTGCCCTCCTTCAATGCGCTAATATTTTCAGAGTTGCAAGAGCTTTGCAAAACAGTTTAATAGAAATAATTCTCAAATGTTTTAATAACTTTGGGAAGTCAGTTAGAGGAGGAATTATGAATCAAAATTATAGAATTTGAGAATAAAGAAACCTAAAAGGTAATTTAATTTTCCCGGAGTGGTAATTGCTTAGGTTCAAAATATGTTTCCTAATCCAGATCTTCTTGATCCACATGCACCTTCTGCTACAACAAAGGGACAGTGAATTAATCCATTAATCCAATTATTGAATTGAACACAGCTTAGTTGAGCACAACTCTACAGAGATAATAGGATGTTTACAAAGGCATTGGCTTCCTGGAATGGGCTTACCTAATCCCATCCTTTGAGTCCATTCACCTGCAGCCTTCAAATCTCAGCCTCCAGGCTATGAAGTATTACCAGACCTACTTTGTACATATGTTATTATGATGTCATCTCATACTACTGTGGCTTCTCTGTGAATCCACATTTCCCCCTGAGAGCAGGGTCGCTGAGAGAAAACTCAAACTTCATCTTTACAATCCTAGCACCTGTGCTGGCCTACCATCACATGGTAGGGCCTCAGGAAACAATATTGATTGAATATATGGATAAGGCAAAGAAAGTATAATTGGCCTGAACAATCATATATTTGTGAAAAGGTATTTTGTGATTGTTTTATGTTCTAAAAATATACTGCCTACATTGAAAAATAATTCAAGATGATTGTAAAAGTACACAAATTATCAGTCCCATCATGCTCTATTTTTTATCTAATCTTTTAAAAAAGTTACTTTTGATGAGAATCTTTTTTTTTCCAGTAAAAATACCAGTAAGAAAAATTGCAAAGCACTGCCTGAGGGTAAATTTTCTCAGGATTATATTGACTACTTTACCTTGGGTTAAACCACTGATTTCCCCCATTATCTAAGAGACTCTACTTAATATCAAATATTTTATTGATTGATTCCTTTATGTTCAACAAAATCCCAAAGACTAAAGAAAAAAAAGAAAAAAAAACCATATTGTATGGACCTTCCTTTCATGTTACTCACATTGTAGTTTGCTTGGTTTCTATTGGAGAAAATACATGTTTTCTATTGGAGAAAAAAATAGAGGGGAAGAAAATAAGACAGGAAATGAAACTCTGGGTTGTATAGGGTATGTCACATAGAAACAGTGGTAGCCTAAAAAGGAAAAAGGAAATATGCATTAATTGCCTACCATGTAGTAGCCATTATTCACACCTTAAATGTTATCCCACAGAAAAACCCTTCGAAATAGATATCCGTCTCTTTTTATACATATGAGAAATCTGAGACTTTGGGAAGCTGAATAACTTGCTTAATGCTACACATTAACTGAAAGAGCCAGGATCAAATGCGGTTTGAAATAAAATCTATTCTCTGTAGAACACATCAAGCTCATTGAGCTGAATAAGCAGTGAGACTATAATAAATAATACGTATTTTAGGAACTAAGAGAAGAATGAGCAAACGAGGGAAGAAAAGAAGTCTGTGTAGAGGAAGTGTGGAGATTAAGATGTGTAGCATTTGGACACTTGGAGAAGAGGAGATGGAGGAGGGGCCTAGCCAGAGACATGAAGAGATCTTTCAAACAGGGAAGAGTAGATGCTAATAGAGATGCTTAGGAAGTGAATGAGGCCTCTTGGGGGACGGTCAGGTGATGAATAGAGGCCTATAAATTGGACTTGATGAAAAAAAAAAAAAAACTGGAAGGATGTCAGAGACTTCTGGTCAGAAGAATAATATAATTTTGGTATAATTCAGTGGCTAATCTTGCAGTTGGGCAGAGTGAAGCAGAATAAGGCATACTCCCAGGGAGGAGGAATAACTAGGGACAGGGGAAGTTCATTCAGGCCTGGATTCAGAGAGGAAGGTGGGATTATTGCTAGGAAATATTGCTTCCTGGGTCTGGGTAGGGACTCAGTGAGAGGAGATGACCAGGAATGACTTGCATAGCTCACAGCTGCCTGGTTGTTAGAGCAGGAGAAACACATGGTGGAGAAGATGTCTGAAGTTGTGACCTCGCAACATACTAGTTAGTGATCTAAGAATGTTATTTTACCCCTCTGAACTTCTTTATGGGTTCTTCATCATTAAAATGATAATATAAGACCCTCTCCAAAGGGTTACTAGAAAAATTAACTGGAATAAAATATGTAAAGCACCTGGCCCATACAGCCTCCCAACAACTGCAAGTTCATATCCTTGGATGGATGCTAGTGCCTTTTACAGGGAGAAGAAGCACAGAAGAGCGCGTAGAAGGAGATTGTGACTTGGAGCCCAGCTGTGCATTTGGGTATGGACCCTAAGGTAGATGAGGACCCCTAATCATGAAGTCAGATAACAGTATCCGTGCCCTAAAATTCTCAGGTAAAAACAGCACAGAGCTGCCTGTGCCTGCGATACTGTGGATGGCTTCTGCTGAAAACCTAAAGTAGGTCAACATGTACCACCCCAAGCCCTGGGGGAATATGGAGCCTTGTGCTTTGCATATGGGTTGTCCATGGCTTCTGTGTCAATCTGGGCCCTTTTGAACTTAGATGAATAATCGACACTACATCACTTCTTTTTTTTTTTTCTTTTTTTCTTTTTTATTAAAGATTTGTTTATTTTAGAGAGAAAAAGTGAGGAGAGGGGAGAGAGAGAAGGATCAGAGGAAGAGGGAGAGAGAGAATCTCAAACAGATTCTGAGCTGATGACAGAGCTCCAGCTCGTGACCCTGAGGTCACAACCCGACCCAAAACCAAAAGCTGGACTCTTAACTGACTGTAGCACCCAGGCACCCCAGTCTCTACATCACTTATGATGTCTCTCTCTCTCTCTCTCTATATATATATATATATCATATTATGCTTCTGAACATCTTCCTCCTCCTTCTTCTTCAACCCCACTCCCCAATCCCTGGGCTTTACAATTATCCAATTGCAATGCTAGGCTATATTACATAGGGAAGTAAACTAAGCTACAGGAAGGTGAAAGAACTTCACCTGGGATTATAGAATTGTGGAGAAAACTGAGGACTTGAAGAAACGAGAGCCACCAGCTCTCTCAGGGGTTGGCAAACATTGTAAAGGGCCATCTAGTAAATATTCTAGGTTTTGTAGACTACCTATCCTGTCTGTTACCTATTCTCCTTTCCCTCCTCTTCTTTCTTCCCCTTCCTTTTCTTCAATAATTCTTAAACTTAAGAAAAATAAGCAAACAAAAATACTTTAAAAACTTAAAAAATCATTCTACTTGCAGGTCGTACAAAGAGTGAAAGAGCCAAATTTGTCCTAAAAGCTATAGTTTGCCAACTGCTAGCTAGTTCAAACATTTCATTTTATAGGTGATATAACAAAGACATAGGTTCAGTGAGGTGTCCATCTGATGAGGTGAAAGGCCGCTGGCTAGACAGTGGCAGAGCTGGACTAGACCCAATATTTCCTTGTCACCATAATTCAGTGTCTCGGATACTTGCCAGTTGTGGAAATAGTTACTTAACTATTTAAAGTCCAAGTAGGACCACTCGAAGGGCCATTGAAGATTGTGACAACAGGTCTTGCTTCTCCCCTTGCGTGCCTGTCCTCATTAATCACTTCTTTATAGAGTTATTCATTGCCTTTGTCCACAGAGTATTTGAGGTTGTATACAAAAGCACAAGTAACCCATAATAATTTAAAAAAAAAATGAAGCTATCACATGAGGTACAAAATAAAATAAGAAAATAAGAATGCCAAAAAGATTCGCAGTAGGGGGTAAATTTTGCCTTGAACTTCTGAGTACTTATTGCAGAGTGAAATTCATGGTTAGTCACAAAAGCCCATGTCCAGAGATTAAAAAGAATCAGATGTTTGTTGCAACACACATTCTTGTAGTTTTGAGATTCCCCAAGAGCTCCACATGAAGAGTACACTATGTGACAATGTGACCCAGGCGGCACAATTAAGATGGGTATAATTATAAGTGCCTGGATGTTGCTCAGATTCTGGGAAACCCCATTTCTTTTGTCTCCAAGATTTGGGAGTGAGGATTCTTACACTTGGAATAGCATTTTAAGAAGCCTGATTTTCTAAGCTCTTAACAGATACTAATGTCAGATCCAACTTCTGGGTCTGACAGCCACAGGGAGTAGACTGCCCTGCGCTCTGACCTTTAGCTTCACTGCAGCTGTAAAGTCTGAGATAATGAGAAGGAAGGTGGGGCAGGTGGTGGCTACAAGAGCATACTCCCACCCCTTTGGCCCTGTTACCTAAGCCTGTCCCTCTATCCTTCTGTTCTAAAGACTTTAGGAGCCAGACCTGTCAAAAAGGCCAGCTTTAAAGTGGAGGAAGAAGGATAATAAAATCTGGGCCAAGCCTTATCAAAACATTTCTTACCATGGGCAGAGGCGTCACTACCACTCATTGTTTTCATTCAAATTACCAAACGCTTTGCACACAGTAGGTACATAACTCTACTGGATTTCTTGTCCACTCTGCTCTGATGTCCACCCCTTCCCAATCTGGCTGAGGGTGTGCAGTATTTCAAGACAATATTTACTGAAGTTTTCACCTAGTCTGGTGACTGTCCATCATCTTGCTGTTTGGTGAAACGAAGGCCAGTATACGTTGGCAATGCCTGACGTGCTCATCTGGAGCCATCTGAGCTGTTCCTCGTGAGTTTCTGCCCTCACATACACACAGTTTCCTCCTCTTTTCCTGGCCTGCTTCCTTCTTCCTTCTTGGGGACATTTGCTTATTCCTTCTTTGCTCTGCTTTCTCAAGCTAACTGCATGCATAATCCCTCATCCTAAACCAAGGTACTAACCATTCGGAGCCTGTCTGTCCTCTAGGTTCTCATTTTCCAGGCATTGCTTTATCCCATCTGCTCCTTCTCGGAACCATAGGCCTTATTTTACCTTCTCCATCTGGATATCTTGCAGTTTCTCGAAGACCTACACCTAAAGTTATGCTGTGCAAACAGGCTGGGAATGGTAATTAGGGGAGACAATCATTCCTTCAGTGGATATTTAGTGAGCACATTTGGGGCTCTTGGAATATAGTGGCAAACAGGCAAGCATTAGTGATCCTATCTAAAATTATAGAGAACACTGTTCATTGAAGTATTTTCAGGCTTGTACATTTAATTATCTCCCCTATCAAAGTAGTGAACATGGGAACTTGACTTTCACTTACTGTTTCAACAGCATGAGCTCACCTCTTTGAGCAGTCCGTATCCTTCTGTTCCCATTAAACATCTGGTACTCCAACAGTCTTTCATGACATTCCAGGATATTTGTAGTGCAACTTTATTTCCACTCATAGAACGAAGGGCATCATCTCTTGCTAACATAATCCTTGTCAGCAAGTGGGAATAGGATTAGGGAAGGAGGCTTTTCAGCACAGCACAAATCCAGATTATGCAAATAGCTGGATTTTACAAGATCTTCTTCTTCTTCTTTTTTAATTTCATAATTATTATCACATAAGAGGCTGATTTTTTTCTTTCTTTTTTTTTGGGGGGGGGGTAGGGCGGACCATGGCCTGTGGAATTAGGCAAACCCGTGTTCAAATCTTATTCTGATGTATTCTTGCTGTGAGATTTTGGCAAATACCTTGACCTTTCTCTTCCTGCATGTCCTTATCTGTGACAGGAGAAATAATAATAGTTACCTTAAGGCCTGTGGTAAGGAGAAGTAAGTAGATGTGAAGCCTCTAATCGAGGCTAGCACGTGATCAGTGTTCAATAAATGGTACCTATTATGATTACTCACTGTAGAATTTTAGCTTGCATTTTGATGGAGTGATGATTATTTCAGCGTCAGCAGCTCAGTACTGATTTGGTATCAGATGAATGCTTGATGATTCTCTGTGAATGCCTGAATCTGAATGATTAGACAGTAGATGTTCAGGTTAGTGGAGGAGAGGATGGGATCTTTTCCTTTTAGGGAAAGTGTGCATCCATAGTCACATTAAAAATTAAAGAACATTTGACATTGTAAAAGGCAAAGCACAACAAAGCCACAGTTGTTATTTTATCTTTCTAAATGTCTAGTGTAGACTTCTTATTTTCACACTCTCTCTAATCTCCATATTCTGGTATAAGATAAAGGAAATACCACATAGGATATGGACCACAATAATAATCGCATTGCATTTACATGCCAGCTCAATGGGGGTGAAAATAAAGATGTTTATTTCAACTCAGCATTATTGTACATGATTTGTATTACTGATATCACAGCTCCAGTGTTCAAAACCAAGCTTGGAAATTTGCAGATGCTACTAAATTATGGGGAACAACAAATAATGAAATACAGAGCATTCTGATGGAGGAGAAATTTGCTCATTTGTGCACCTCAGGCTAGCAGGGAACTAATGGATGGCAAATACAGTTTGGTGTAGATAAATGTTGAATAATGAGTTTTGAAACACAGACTAAAGAGAAGGAATGCCAAATGAGTTGGAATTGTTTCTGTACAATGAAACAGGGAAGGTTGGTGAGTTATTAGAGGGGATGCTCTAAACTGAAAACTCAAAGTGTACCTCCTATGCAGAGAATGGCAGAAGTGGTCATCAGAGGGAAGGAGTGCTTTGGGCTGTTGGCATTTCAGAGAACAGAGAGAGAAGGAACTTTGAGTCAGGTCTACATGAATTTAAGGTCTGCTCTGTCATTGTCCAAACTCATATGATTTGGGACAGTTCTATTAATCTAGCCAAACACTATTTCCCTCTGATAATAGGAATAGTAATATCTACCAAGGCTGTTGGTATAGTGGTGTTGGTTGAACACTGTGTAATACGCCTCAGCTGAGGGGCCATTCCCCACATCAGATACAGGATACCTTGTTAGTCCATTTATTACAACAGTGTTCTTGCAGATGGCTCCAAACCTTATGTTCTTTTTTTAAAAATCAGTATATTATAAAACATTTCAAATATGTGGAGGCATAGTATGTTGAGAAGGTGCTCTTTTTCTAAATTGTCAAAGGCACCATAGGAAATAATGGCAGTACCAAAGATTACATGGTTCTAGGTGTGCATAAGGCCTAGAACAAGGAGGTGCAGAATGAAGGGCCATTTTGGGAGTGAAATGTGGGGACAATCTCTAATGGTCATTCCTTCAGGATTGACATTGCCCACCAAAAAGATGGTGGCCTCAACAGGTATCTGTGTGGGACTATGGAATATTACAGGGTAAATGAACCCATCGAGGGCTACAAGACCAATCAACCAGGTGTATACTGATTGCCCCCCTCTCCACAATCCTACCTTTAAATGCTGCAGTACAACTGTCAATTTAGCTGTCTGGTCTTTTGCTGAAGTGTGAGCTTCTTGCACGGATGAGGGCAAATCTCAACATCCCTTTTTCCACAGGAAAATGCCTGAACATATTTAAATACTGGGTTCATTGTTTCCAAATAAGTCATGAATGAATCTCTCTTCTGCTGCCTTCCATTGAGAATAAGATTATATTTCTAGGTTATTTTTTTAACTTGTCATTTTTTTTCATATTCATGTACACCTTTTTTTTTCTCTTGTTTATTTTTTGTTTTGTCAGCTTGTATTGAAAGCCCAGTGCGTGATAGTCACTGTGGTAAACACCTTACAGTCCTTATTTATTTTATATTTTATTTTATTTTTATTATTTTATTTAAACTTTAAAACAAACTTTATAAGATAAACACATCAGCCCCATTCTCCAGATGAAGAAAATTGAGGATTAGAGAGGAAAAGAGTAACTGCCCAAGGTTGCACAGTCAGCAGATATCAGAGCTGGTTCCATCTGCTCCGTGATACCTTTGCTTCTAAACACCCCCTCCTCTTGACTTCTTCGTCCTCTGATGACAAAGACAGGTGTCTTCTTCAGTCCACCGATGTCATGATTATACGAGCAACCAAATAAGCACACAAAGTGAAACAGCATGTATGTTTTGCAAACACAGATTAAAAGCAAGTGCCTTCTTCTCCTATATTCTCCCACCCTCACCTTTTAAAATTTTTTTTAAGATTTTATTTATTTATTTGACAGACAGAGATTACAAGTAGGCAGAGAGGCAGGCAGAGAGAGAGGAGGAAGCAGGGAGGCAGGCAGAGAGAGAGGAGGAAGCAGGCTCCTTGCTGAGCAGAGAGCCCGATGTGGGGCTCAATCCCAGGACTCTGAGATCATGACCTGAGCCGAAGGCAGAGGCTTTAACCCACTGAACCACCCAGGCGCCCCCCACCCTCACCTTTTAATCAAGCTCCCGTTTAAAGACATTCTGGCAACACTGGAGCCTGGGTTGTCTTACTGTTGCTGGTAGGACTCAACACATACCACCTTGCAGTGAATGATCAGGTCCTTCCCCCCTTTTTCCTCTGTGTTTTACCTAAAGAACATGGGAGATAACCTTTACTAAATCACATATCCCAAAATGGGTAGTGGAGGAGGATCTACATAATTTAGACCATTAATAGCAATCAAATTTACTGACTATTTACCACATCCTAGAGATGGTCCTAATGCTATTCTGTGTATTGAGTCATTTAACCCTCACAACAATGCCAAGAGGTGACATACTCTTTGTATCCCCATTTTACAGATGAAGAAACTAAAGCACAAGTAAAAAAAAAAATATATATATATATATATATATATATATATATATATAGGATACATATTAAGACTATTCTACCCTAGAGGTCTGTGCTCTATGACTTTATCTGTGCCTAGGATAGGTTAGAATTGGGAGGAAAAAAAAAATCTAGCAAGATGTCATCTTGAAGAATGGCTTAGTGCTTTACACAAACTGATTTTATTCCATTGGGAAAAGTCAGGAAGGGGTATAAAATGTCAGCAGCCCAATGGCAGAGATTTCACATGTGCAAGGGAATCAATCCTATGTCAGCAACATTGGTCTGAGGACACTGACCCATTAGCTAGAGTAATAATAATACCATCTACCATGTATTAACTAATTCCTATGACTCTCAATGTCTCCCTACGACCTATGAGTAAAGCCTCAGATCCTAGTGCAGCCCTCAAGAACCAGCTTACTTTTTCAGACTCATCTTCCACTTTGTCCCTCCTCATGCTATAAGCTCTAATAAGAACATGGGGTTCACTGCTCCCACTGCACTCTTATGTTTGAAGGCATTATTTATACTATTTTTTGCTTGGAAAGACTTTCATGGTCTTTGTGCCTGAACACCTCAGCCTCAATTCAACTATAATCCAATGCAGGAATTCTCCTTTGGGCATACAGGTTGGAGGTGAGATCTTTTGCCTCTGGCCTCTAGAGCACCAAGTCCTCACATACGTCTGAATATTAACTTAGAAGGACCTCGTCAGTTTGTGTTTCTGTCATTTACCACATAGCAGGATCCTTAAGGGCAAGTCTGCTGTAACCACTTTTGTGTCCTAGCATCTTACACAGCACCCAACATATGTTAAGTATCCAAAAGGGACTGAATTATGTATGAAACCCCAGTACAGTACTTTGATTCTAGCTCTAATCTCAACAGAGCCTCATGAATGTGGCATTACCAAGCCAACTTTACAGATGAAGAAACATAAGCTCAGGGAAATCAAAGAACATATTCAAAATTGCATCTAATAAGCAAAACATATAAGAAGGAAGTGATAGAAACAGGAAGGGCTCAAGCTTAGCACCATTCAGAGTCTGGCATTGGTTCCCAGGTTAGCACACTACACTACCCTGCCTTTCTTCCCACAAGTGAGATGACAGTTTGGGAAACTGAGCAAAAGAATCATGACTCATGAGAATCAATGGTGCTGACACACAGAATAGGAAGGCAGTTTTTGAAAGACTTTAGGCATTCTTTTCTTATCACTCATGGCTTAGCTAGAAAGGGGTGGGCCTGAAGGACTCAGCCAAGCCTAAATCACAGTAGTAGGGAGATAAGAGAGCCCTGAGATGGGTCACATCAATGATATTCCTCATGAAAATGATAATAGTCATAGCTAATATTTCTGATCACTTACTATGACATTGATGGTTTTAACTGCTTTACATGTATAATAGCTTTCCCTTATAAAACAGGTACTGTCTTGATTTATTAAATGAGAAAACCAAGAGAAATTAAGTAACACTAAAATTTGGTTTGTGAGAGAACCAGATTCCAAAACTCAAATTCAGATTGTCTGACTTCAGATCTTAAACCCATGACGGGAATCCTACACTGTCTGACCGGGGTTGACCTCCAAGGAGGTGCTGACTCTGAGCTATGTCAGAATCCCAGACAAGGGCAGACAAAGGATGATGCCACCAGACAGGGTAGGATGTATTTGAGGTGGATTCAGAATTTGCATGGGGAATCCCCAGCATGGAATATAGCTCCCTTTTTAACACAGGACTTGACTTGGGGGTACACGTGTTAAAGAGCAAATTCGGATAAGGTATTATTCTGATTATAGAATAGAGCCCAAAGTTTAATTTGAAAGCTTATTTAATTCAGTGATTTGCTCACTCCAGCCCTTACAGACTCATGGACGGGAAATCCTAGGGACTGTGCCAATACACCCCTGATATTTGAACCAAGACAGAAGCAGCAAGTCAATGTTACCATGGAGTACTTAAATGGCCACCCTACATTGATCACTTATTTGAGGCCTTTTTGCAAATAGAATTAGGTCAATTGTATTAGACATGTGCTTTATTTAACATGGATCAGTAGTTCTGTCTCAAATCAAGTGTAGCTTCCTTATGCCTTCTCTCTCACAGAAGCTAATGGGATCTCTGGCAACATATCCCCGTCAGACTGCTACCAGCTCCAGAAACACTTGCTTACCTCTCCCAGGACCCACTGCACGTGTTAAAGACAACCATACCCTCCCCGTAAACTGAACCCCTTATAAACACTGAGGCTTCCAGATCTTATCCATCACCACCCAAGCCAGAATTAAATATCAAGGAAACAAAATACATTGTACTTTTTAGAAGTGACCTTTGAGTTCTCTTTTGCAAATATTAAAAACAATGCCACAGGCACAGAAACTCATCCCAATCTCTTGGGTCACTTTTCAAGGAAATGAAAAGTCAGTAAACCTCTACATAAAACAAATGAAGAAAATACAAAACTACTGGCAAAAATTGCTGAATAATAAAATAAAGAAATTTAAATCATCCTCTGGGGATAATTATATACTGGACTCTGGTTGACTTAGCCGATGAACAGAGCCCAGGACAACAAGCAGAGGGACCAGGGTCTTTATCCCGAGTCTGCCCATTCACTGGCTTTGTGGCTACCCCTCAGGCAAGCCAGCGGACTCTGCAGTTCAGTTACTCTTCTGCTGCATTGGAATGGTAACACCAACAGAAGTCACAGAGCAGACTTAGAACCATGAGAAAGCCAACTAGTCTGTCTCTGTCTCTCTGTTCTCATTGCGTTAATTCAAATGGAGATCATGCCCCACTCCTCAAAGCCAAGAATGGAGTCTTTTTTTTTTTTAAGATTTTATTTTATTTATTTGAGAGAGAGACAGTGAGAGAGAGCATGAGCGAGGAGAAGGTCAGAGAGAGAAGCGGACTCCCCTCGGAGCCGGGAGCCCGATGCGGGACTCGATCCCGGGACTCCAGGATCATGACCTGAGCCGAAGGCAGTCGTCCAACCAACTGAGCCACCCAGGCATCCCAAGAATGGAGTCTTTTGATGAAAGCTGACCTCTCCATTGTGCTCTGGAAAGGGACCCCCATTCCCTTGGGGAAATTTAGCCTGGGAAACTTCCTGAGCTTTTCTAAACTCTGGACTGATTATCTATGAATTTGGATTTAAATATTAACCTACTTCATAATGCTGTTGTAATATAAATGAGATACATCAGATAAAGCACTTGAAAAAGTGCCTGGCACATTCAAAGTACACAATACATATTAGCTTTTATTATTTCTGGCACTTATATCTCCACATATAAGAAATCCCCCCCCAAAAAAAGAAATTTTCAGGTGTCTATCATCTTAAAATGTTTATATGATATAAACATACTATATTTTATATATATAGATATAATTTAATTATTACATATTATTATAATTATACATACTATATATTATTAAAATACAATCTGTGAAGTTACCTTTTTTCAGACTGTACATAGAAGTGAGATCGTACAGCATTTGTCTTCCCCTGTCTGACTTAATTCCCTTCACATAGTTGTTGTGGTAATCTTTTTGCAATATATGTGTGTTCAGTCATTATGCTGTAGGCCTCAAATTTTTACAGTGATATATATCAATCAAGTCTCAGTAAAACTGAAGGAAAAATTTAGTTAATCATAGAAATAAATATAAAGGATATAAATCATCACCTCCTTGGACAGTTATCCTCCTCTACCTTCGAGCTGCCTTATTTCTCCATTTTCTTGTATAGCTGGATTTCTTGACCCAGTTCTCACCATTGACAATCTTACTTTTTTCCTAATTTTTAAGGCAAAATAAAAATATAATGAGCCCCATGTAATTCTTACACGAATTCATCAATTATCCACTCATGTTTCATTCAGTTGATCATTTTCCATCTTCTAAATGTCAGTAAGTGTGATTGAGAGGATTATTATTTCTACTTTTTGAATTTCCATTCACTCCTCTAGAGAGGTGCACTTGTCCATCCCACTCATAGACGTGTTGAACACATGGTGGATCTTTCTCAATTCTCTGGGAAGTAGTACATGGCCTACCTTTCTCAGTTGTGTGATTTAGCCATTCTATTTCAATTGCTCCCATTTTCTTAAAAGTTTTTGGGTTTTTTTTCCATAAGAGACTCTTAATCTCAGGAAACAAACTGAGGGTTACTGGAGGGGAGGGGGTAGGAAGTTTGGGGTGGCTGGTTGGTGGACATTGGGGAGGGTATGTGCTATGGTGAGAAAAAAAAATTAAAAAAAAGGTTTTGGGTTTTTTTATTTTGTTTTGTTTTTGTTTTTCTAAGCAAGATAGCTACAGTTTTCACATTGTCCAGTCAAATGGGAATTTTTCTGTCCTAACTATATTTGATTTTCTGAGGCCTCTAACACTTTACAAGTGAGATAGGGCTAAACTAATATTAACATCTGAGATAAGTTACCTAGCCTTGTTAACATCTATTTTTTTTTAAGTTCTAAAATGGGGGGAAGTTATAAAGCATCATATAACATAATTCTTGGCAAAAATGCCTACTCTGTGAGAAGTAGCATTATTAATTCTACTTAAATTTTCTGTTTGGCTTCCATGGTGCCTCACCCTCTTTGTTTACTTCCTATCCATCATATCTACAAGTCATTTCACAGCCATAGGTTTTGTCAAGGTTGTTGTATTGACATTGGAACTTGGGCCTTATTCTTTGCATTCTACATAATTACTTTGGGGGAGCTTGTAGTCATTGCTTTAGCTCCCAAGTCCATGTACATGTCCTGATTACCTTTGGGCTGGTTCCCCTTCATCCACTGCCCATGGGTACTTCCACTTAGGTAATCTCAAAAGCTCCCACATTTTTTTTTAAAGATTTTATTTAGGGACATCTGGGTGGCTCAGTAGGTTAAGCATCTGCCTTTGACTCAGGTCTTGATCTCAGGGTCCTGGTATCAAGTCCCATATTGGACTCCCTGTTCAGTGAAAAGCCTGTTTCTCTCTCTGCCTGCCACTACCCCTGCTTGTGCTCTCTCTCTCTCAAATGAATAAATAAAATCTTTTTGTAAAGGTTATTTATTTATTTATTTATTTGTCAGAGAAAGAGGGTGAGTAGGAGGGAGAAGGTGAGAGAACCTGAAGCAGACTCTGCACTGAGCTCAGAGCCTGAACTGGGGCTTCATCCAAAACTGTGAGGTCATGACCTGAGCAGAAACCAAGCGTCAGATGCTTAACTGACTGAGTCACCCAGGTGTCCCTACAAAGCTCCCAAATTAAACATTCTCAAATAAAATTTGTCCCTTTTCCTCCCAAAGTATTTCTCTATCTTGGTTATCCCAGTAACATTACTGAACCACACATGCGGCATTATTTTCTGTGCTATACTTGGAGAATGGGGATGAGAAAAAAAAAATATTACTTTGATTTTTCTTGCTGATGGATTCTCTGAGAACACAAGGTATTTCTACACCATGTTTTTAACCCTTCACCACACTAACATTGCTTATGCTCAGTTGTTTCTGTACATCTGCTTCTTCCCTCCCACAGACTCACAGCTCCTTCCAGAGAATAAGTCTTTATCTTTCGTCATCCCAGGGTCTAGCTCAGTGCTTGGCACAGTTTTAAGTGAATGCCCATATTAGATTATTTTTATATTATTGTGTGAGGTTGAGACCTCATGTGGGGAAACAATGGAAAAGTTTAGTTCTTATTGCTTTTATAGCTGTGGAAAGCACTTGTGAATGCCTAGATTAATTGCAGTTTCAAGGTAAATTTAAAAAAAGAGATAAGGCTAGAAGTATTTCATTTGGTTAAAAAGGAAGTAGCTATAATTTTACCATTGTCCTCATCATCAACCTTAACTGAAGAGAAAAAATATATAAATATATGCATACTCATTTGCTCCTTTATTCTCATAAAATTTATTAAATTGTGTAGATTCAAACTCATCAAAGAACATCTCAAATATGTTCAGTTTTGTATATCAATTATAGCTTCAGAAGGCTGTTAAAAAATAAATAAAAGAATGGTAATTACAACTCCACTTAGTATAGGAAAGCCCATTAATCGCAGTGACAAATTTTAACAAAATTTTATCCTCTCACCGAAGAGATTTAGAAACTGGACAGAGAAATGAGATATGTATATAAATGGCTATACGTGAAAAGCACCCTGCATTGAAGAGGAGTAGCAGGAGTTTTCCGGAAGAAGGCAGAGTGTCAGATGTACAAATCAAGGGAGGCAGAGTGCCTGGGTGACTCAGTCAGTTAAGGGTCTGCCTTCTGCTTAGGTCATGATCCCAGGGTCCTGCGATTGAGTCCCTCTTCAGGCTACCTGCTCAGCAGGAAGTCTGCTTCTCTCTCTCCCTCTATCCCTCACCCTGCTGCTCCTGCTGTCTCTCCCTCTCAAATAATTAAATAAATAAAAACTTTCAAAAAATCAGGGGAGGGTGGAGAGTGAGTATGAACCGGCTTTCAGCATCAGCAGGACGGCAACACGCAGAAATAGGCATGGTGGGAGTAAATGTGAGAGTCCATGTACAAGCAATACAATGAGGAGGCAGTGGATTCAGGGATGCATGAATGTTAGCCAACAGGTGGGTATTTTGGAATCACTGGAGCGGAGGAGGATCCACATGGAATGAGGCAGATGCTGAGCTTTGATGCAGAGGTTGCCTGGGCTGTGGATGGTATTCATACCATCCCGTGGAGGGTCTGATACTTAGCATAAATAAGAAAGGCTTTAGAAGTTATATTCAGTTTCCTGAACCTGATATGAATTCTAGTCTATGATTTTCTCAGTAAAAAAATAAAAACAAAAACAAAAACAAGTAAAAAACCAGAACAAAACAAAACATGGTTGTTGCTTATCATACTGGTCGCTTTATTTTGTTGGGAGTGGGGTTGCTATTGTTCTCATTTTTATTTATCTTTGAAAAATTAATACAGTCACGTCAAACACTGTTAAAAATGTATATGAAGATAGGTAGATAAAAGTCTCCGGACATACCTGTGTCTGACAAAACTGGGTCCCCATCTCTTCTTGGCCTTTTGGCTAAGATCAAATGTAAAACGAGGTCTCCTCCCTGGGAGCAACTCATTTATAGTCTACTGTGTATGGTTTGGAGATACTCTACAAGCATTCAAACATACATAGATGTTTTCACACATACTGGCGTAAGGAGAAATATTTTGCGTCTTGCTTTTATCACTTAACAACCTATCTCTGTGATCCCTTCAGATGAGCGCATATAGAACTTCTTCATCTCTGTGATCCCTTCAGATGAGCGCATATAGAACTTCTTCATTCTTTGTTAGGATGTAGAAAATTACCTTGTGTGGTGTATGATTGCTTCTTTAACCCGTCTTTCACTAATAGCAGTTTAGGTTACGACTAATCAAGGCCATTTTTAATGGCCTTGATTAGTCGTAACCTAAAGAACTCCACGCATTCCACAGTTTGCAAATGTTTGAGTACATGTATAAGGAATTTCTAGAAGTGGGGGCTGCTGAGTCAAAACATATGAACACTTGCTATTTTTAGAGATAGTGTCAAATTGTCCTCTAGAGAATTTGGACCAATATATACAGTCCAATCAGCAATTAAAAGACTGGCTTTTTCCAAACACTCTTGTCAAAATAGTTTTATTAATCTTTTGATCTATTCAAGCCTAATTAAAGAAAAAATGGTATCTTGGTCTAATTAATTGGCATCTTCTATCAGCTTTATCTAAATTCTTTAAATATTAATGTGCTTGGTGTTCATGATTATCATTTTCTAAATATTCAGCATTTTTTAGTATTTAGTATTCACCTTTTAACATGGGAGTTGTTTTAGCACATTGTTGTCTTTTGCTATTTGTTCTTGTTGTTATTCAATTTCCCAGTGGAGAAGTTAATTGATTTCCTAGCTTTTGTATTGATTCTAGTTTTGTCTCATTGTGATCAGAGAATATGGTCTGAATTATTTCTGTTTGAAAACATATTGAGAGTTTCCTCGTGGTCACTTATTTGGAATGTTCTATGGATCATCTGAAAAAAATATTTACTGACAGTTATCAGGTTACAGAGGTTAAATAGATCTACTATACCAGCTTTTAAGTTATATTATTTCAGTCATCTATATACTTCTTTTGGCCAACTTGATCTTTCATGAAATGAAAAAGGGGAATCACATTCTACTATCAATTTGTTTCTGTGTATTTTCCCACAGACTTTCACTTCTTTTTCTTGATACATCTTCCTGTTATAAGAATTAGGCCTATACAAATGTAAGAAAAGCTGGAGAAGTGAGGGACAGCAGGTGGTAGAAGTTGTCCCCTTGGACCAACCATCATGAAACACAGAGTAGAAAACAGTGGAGACTTTCAGACCCTTCTGAGGAGACGTCACATTCAGTTGCTAAAGGGAGACTGAAATGGGAGCTCAGGAAAAATAGAAGGAGGTGGCCTCTTGGAGTGAGCACCTCTGGGGACCACTGACAGTTAACAGGGCCAGCCGTGGGGAGTAGCTGGCTCTGGAGTGGAGGGCAGTGAGGACAACTGAGCCCAACCATCTGTCTTTATGTCCAACCATGAAGACCTTACAGGGGACGCCTTTCAGTACACCTGCCAAATCCCCCTGAAATCACCCTTCTGACACCCTTTTGACACATAGGAAAAGGAAATCTGGACAAATATTATTTCCTGGATTAACAAAGTTGGCTCAGTACAATCCAGCTCACTTTGCTTATTATCTTATTTCTAAACTCTAAATTATTTATTATAGGTGTGTCTCTCATATACAACATAAAATTGGGATTTGCTTTTGTCCAATCTTGGAATGTCTTTTTTTCACTTAATAGGTGAGTTTAGCTATATAGAATTTATTGCATGGCAGAAATATTTTTTGTTAGTTCCTCAAATATTTTCCATACACTTTTATTCCTTGTAGCTTTAGAAAAATATTTCTCCAAGTACTCTGTAAGTTCTTGGCTTTGTTTTATTTATTTATGTATTTGTTTATTTGTTTACTTTAATATTTTATTATTTGACAGAGAGAGAAAGAAAATGAGAGGACGAGAGGGGTAAGGGGGAGAAGCAGGCTCTCTACTAAACAGGGAGCCAGACACAGGGCTTGATCTCAGGACTCCAGGAACACAACCTGAGCTGGAGGCAGACACATAACCCACCGAGGCACCCCTTGGCTTAGTTTTATTGACATATCTGTTTGCGTCTGTGTGTGTGCATGCATGATCACCTGTGCAGGTGCAGAGTGGATATTCATTTTGAGTAATTTGAAAGGCTAATTTTTTTGCTCTTGTAGTTAACTATAGAGCAACGGTTGTATCTAGTATCCTTCATCCTCTCTTTCATTGAAGGAAAACCTCTGGTTATGATCTGATTACATTACTCTTTCCTCTAACTCACACTTACCTGTCACCACCTGATCTTAGTGTATTATGTGCTCTTTCTCAGTGTTTACATTTATAACATTGAATATACTTATTACTTTATTATTTGAAGCTTTGGTGTTTAACAACAGTCTGTGAAGAATGACTTCCTCTCACCTTCTAATACTTTTGCCCTCCTGAACTGTCTCCTTACATCTCTCTCTGTAATGTTAGTGTTTGTTACATGGCTTGTATTTCTTTTCTTTTCTTTCTTTTTTTTTTAATAATTTTTGTTTATTTATTTATTTAGAGAGTGTGTGAGTGGGGAGAGGGATAGAGAGAGAGAAAGTCCCAAACAGACTCCATGTGGCTCAACTAACAGAGCCACCCAGGTGCCTCCATAATTTGTGTTTCTTAGATACTGCTGCTTCTTAATGTTTTCATGTCATTTCTCAGAAAAGAAGAGGAAATGCCTACTTCACTCTGTCATATGCACATTAGAAGCACATGGGAAATTTTTAATATGTTCAAAATAAATGATTCCCAAATTTGATCCTTTAGATATTAAAACCAGTTCATCTGCCACAGAGCATGCTGCTTTAAGTCACACATAAGTTTGTGGAAACCCCGCAGTGGTGAACCACCTTTTCAGTACAAATATAATAGCAATTTCCTTAATACATTTCAGAAACCAAAAAGTAATCAGAAAATGTGTTTTCAAGTTGAGGTCATAAAGCTCATGCATGTGCCTCACAGGAGATTTCCTTAGCCTCTTGCTTCAGCCCGTGTCCTCTTTATGTGCCCACAAGTCTAACAAACCAGATTACTACCAAGTTCTCATCACATTAAAAGCACAAAATCAGAATTTTCGAGAACTGTATTGAGTAAAACTTACATCTTGGTGGAAAGCTTAAGCAATCCTAGGAAACATAACAATACAAGGTCATCAGGACCAGCATCACGAGTATGCACCAGAAGGGTTTCTATTTTGGCACCCTCGAAATTATTAATAATTTTACCTTTGAATTTGTACTTTGTGAGTGATGTCCAGTGGGACAAAGAAGCATGTGCTGGGGGCTTAGAACCTTGGCTCGCAGATGGATTTTGAGCTGCCAACTTCCCCACCCACTGATGCTCCAGGCTCCCACTCCTGGCACCCACATAGGGACAGCTGCCACCCTCCACTCATGGCAAGACCTGGGTGCACACATGGAGAGAGTTAGGAATAAACACACATTTCACAGCATCTCAAGTTAGGGCATGACAGAGCTAACTCTATGCCAGGTGAGTAACACAAAGGCACATTAGTCAGGTGCCTCTTACTCAATGGAGGCAAACCTCTTATTCAGTCCTACTGCAGATCCCAACCATGTCCTGGAACAGACTTTCCAGTCGCCTAGGGGCTGCCTACTTGCCATTAATTGGCATGCAGTCCCTTGGGAAGGGAACACCAACTTTCTCACTAAGGCCTGGTTACGGTTTATCCGTTAAACAGCTGGCAGGAGGACAGCTGGTGAATCCACCAGCACCTGCGAGAGTCTGTACTCACCCAGCAAGTATCCCTTTGCCTGGCAGAGTGTGACATTAAATAAAAACAAAACAAAACTAAGCAAAACAAAACAAAACAAAGCAAACAAAACAACCACTGTAACAGGTCAAAGACACTAGGAAGAAAGGAAAATAAATGTATATGTATTTTAGCACTTTAATGGCCCCTTTTTCTGTTTCTTTCTTTTTTTTTTTTTAAAGATTTTATTTTTTTATTTGACAGACAGAGATCACAAGTAGGCAGAGAGGCAGGCAGAGAGAGAGAGAGGAAGGGAAGCAGGCTCCCCGCTGAGCAGAGAGCCCGATGCGGGGCTCCATCCCAGGAACCTGGGATCATGACCTGAGCCGAAGGCAGAGGCTTTAACCCACTGAGCCACCCAGGCGCCCCTCTGTTTATTTTTTTTTAAAAAGGACCCAGGTTTTTATTTTGCAGTGGGCTTTTAAAGGCGTGTACTCAACTGTGTAAGTAATTTAGGTACAAGACAAACTGCTTTACTAATGGTTCTAACTTTTATTGCTTAATTCCATGAAATTATAAAAAACACTCAAGAACGCTATTACAGATTATATTCTGGATGCTGAATACACGGAGAGGTAGGAATCAGAGTTTTGTTGTTTGCTTGCTTCAGTAAGTCCAGTCATGTGAAGGACATCTCTCCAGGTTTTAATGGTCTTTCTGTCAGCTCAGTGGAAGCATCTGGATTCCTATTTTCGTCATCTTCCCATTAAATCAGCTGTACATATGTGTGGACTTCCTCCTTGGAGCTAAGCACAGGGCTCCCTGTTTAGGAGTGGGTGATATTCAAGGAAAGGTAACATGCTGAATAGAGATTGCACTTGTGAAGCTCTCTGGGGGCCTCCTACCATCAGTGAATCCACGCGCATATTGTTGGCACTCTCTTTGGCCCTGGGAGGGGGGAGGTTAAAACAATAAAGAACTTTGTTGTCTTCGGGAACTTGGAATCAAATTGGCAGCCAAGCACACACGCACATTAAGGAAAAGCAAACAAAAAGCTAATACATTCATGGTGCCGCCAAATGAGCCACGCCATCAGAGAGCTGAGGGAAGAGAGAACTGCGCCATCTGCATGGCACAGTGCTAGCAGTTCCCGTGTGTGACTCCATTTCTTCCTTCCACACATCCTGAGAGATGGCGATTGGTATTCTCACTTTACAGACAACGTGACTGAGTCACAGACAGCTGAGGTTGCTTGCCAGGGTCACACAAGTAGTTGTCATTCAAAGGCAGATCTCTGTGACCTTAAGGCATTCCACTTTAAGAGCTTAACTCCCAAGGACAACTGTCTCTATTTATTCAGTACATTTACCATTCAAAGAATGCTTCATCTATTACCTCATTTGATCTTCACAAAGGCCCTTGATAAAGAGCTCACCACCAGAAAGGGGAGCTGGGGACACAGAGGGGGTGAAGGACCCAAGTTCATTATCCATTCACACGTGTGGCTCCTCTGATCTCCCACGATCTCTACTTGTCTGGTAAATGAATGGACTGAAAAATGGCTGTATAATCAAAGTGCAAATTGTCCAGGGTGGTACTGTATGAATAATTTATGTAGCATAAATACTGCTGGATAGAGCACTTAACCAAACCCTTGATCAGATGCCTGTTATTATCTGGCTGGCACACAATCAAAAAATGAAATAAAATTTGGGCAAATTCCATACACACTTGGGAAAGGCCACAGAGAGCAAAGGAAGAACAGAAAAAAAAAAAGAAAAAAAGAAGGGAAGTATTGAGAGTTTAAAGTGAATGTAGATTTCTGGGACTGCTGAAAGCCCATTATGAAAACAGGCTAAAGCATCACAGCGTATCTTAGAGTGAAATTATATGTAGTGACTGTGATTGCAGATAAACCAGAGTCTTTTTCTGACTGTGGGTTGGAGGTTTGGTGTCTCCTACATTTTCTGCCTGTAGCGACTGATTCTGACATTGTCCCCAGGCTCCATATCGCCTGTACGTTGACAAGTAGGAGTCCATTACAGTGTATATTTGACAATCCATGGAACATAAAATTATTGATCTCTCTGAGACCCTCAAATCATTCTCACCTCATGTGCCATGAGTGGTTTGGATACCTAGAAACAGCCCTCATGAAGAGATTACAAAATGCCTAAAACAAAACCAGAATGGCAGCCATGGTAAGAAATAACTGAGTGTTCAAGTCTCCGAGGCCCTGGGCAGATGATATATAGGGGGTGTCATAAAAATTTCTGTTAACACCACATTGTCTTCTTTCTGGCCTTTATCCACATTAATCATAGCGTCAGTCTCCCTTCCAAGTAACAGCTTTCATATCTGACTTCACAATTTCTCCAAATGCAGAGCTCTGAGTCACCAGCCTTTGTCTGTCCAGGGATCCTTCACTGGCGTGTAGTCAGCACACCCACTGCTATGGTATTGTTCAGGCCCCTCCCACTTCTGTACCATCCCCAGAGACATCCCTGATGGGTGACAACATCGTCAGTGATTTTTCCTCACTGAAACTCAGAATCCTACCTTCTGGAGTTTGCTGGAATCTTGTGCTGCTATAATACAATAGTAGTATCTGACGTGTCTTCCTTAAGAAATTTAAGCGTCTTGAAGGTTAACGGAGCACAATTCTCTTCCATTCAGGTTTTTGTACATGAACCTGGCTGGCCCAGTTGTCAAGTGAAAAGAACACACTGATATCTGACACTGGGCAGCTTCTTTAATGTCCACAAGGGTTACCTTCCAGTTCACTTATTTTGGTTTGTCATTCCTTGATATTACGTTCCCTAGTTCTCAAAGACATTGATTTCCCATTCTAGCTCCTAGTATTTTCCTTGAGTTGACTCTGTACCATAGCCTGATGTTCAGATCAGATCCAGGGCTCTGTCTCAAACATAAAACATTGTTCTCCCTCTGATTAGAACCTTCCAAATTCCCTTTATGAGATGTTCTGACCACCTGCCTTTCTCAAAAGACCCATGTTAGCTGAGCCAGCTTGTCACACTCTTAAAGAAGACAATTAAATTAGATATCATCCTTCTTTACAAAATAGAAGTGCTTGGCTTAAAATGATGTATTACAAAGTGATCACCTGTGTTGTATTCATTCATTCATAACAAGGAATATTGCTGCCACCCAAAAGACCCTGAGTGGACCCCCCCTGCCACCTCCTCCCTCTTCCTAAAAGCCTCCCCTACTATTGTAGTAATCATTTTCATGTTTGTTTCTTTGTTTTTATGGTTTTATCTCTGCAGAAAGCATCCTTAAGCACCAGACATTTTTAACTATATAAATAGAAACATTTTGTATTTGGCTTCTTTTGCTCCATATTACTTTCTTTTGAGATTCTTTCAAGTTGTTATTTGTCACTATAGTTCATTAATTTCTAATAGTAATTAGGGAAAAATTCACTAAAGAAGATTGCATACACAACTGACAATAGATATAATTTTTTTTTATTTTTTTTATTTTATTTTTTTATTTTTTTAAAGGTTTTATTTTTTTATTTGACAGACAGAGATCACAAGTAGGCAGAGAGGCAGGCAGAGAGAGAGGAGGAAGCAGGCTCCCCATTGAGCAGAGAGCCCGATGCGGGGCTCGATCCCAGGACACTGGGATCATGACCTGAGCCGAAGGCAGAGGCTTTAACCCACTGAGCCACCCAGGCACCCCAGATATAAAATTTTTTAAATCCTCACACTATCAAGACCAATAATATCAGGTGTTATACTGCCAGTGGGAATGTAAATTTATACAGACACTTTGGAAACCAGTTTGCTATTACATAATGAAATTTGAAATGTGCTTACCCATGGCGTGTGACTTAGCGAATCTACTCCTAGATGTCCCTCCCCCAGAAAGGCATGCACAATTTATACCAAGAAACATACACAAGAATGATCATAGTATTATTCACAGTATCAAAAACTGGATACACTCCAAACAAATCAAAAGTAAGAGACGAATTATTATATTCATACAATGAATTGTAGTGTATGAGAAATCTGAGTGTAAAGTTTTTTTTGTGTATGGGGTGCCTGGGTGGCTCAGGTAGTTAAGCATCTGCCTTCAGTTCAGTTCATGAGCTCAGGGTCATGGGATCAAGACAGGTGCTGGACTTTCTGCTCAACTGGGAGTCTACTTCTCTATCTCCCTCTCCCTCTGCACCCCCCCCAAACTTGAGCTGGCTGTCTTTCTTTCTCAAATAAATGAATAATAAAATCCTTAAAGTTTTTTGAGTACTTTTTTGTACAGGTGTTATGTTTCTCACATTACACAAAGCCTAAAAAAAAAAAAACACAAAACACAAAACAGACCTCATTTAACAAATTTAATTAGAAGAAGCACTCTACACCCCCATGCTGGGTAAATGAACTGCTAGGTCTGTTCAAGCCTTCTGCCCATTATTCTATTGGATTATATGTTTTCTTTTCCTTTTTTTTTTTCCATGGGAATTCTATATATATTCTAGGTAGAAGCTCTTGGTCTATCATGTGTCAGAAATATCTTCCCCATCCTATTTTTTGTTCATTCACTCTTTTAATTAAGTTCAAACAGATATTCATACTTTCAATGGTTTAGTTCAGCAGTGTTTTCCTTTACAGCATCATGTATCTTATTTAAGAAATCACAAGATAGTTTATCTACAAGCTTTATGTTTTACTTTCACATTTGTATCTATGATCCTCCTGGACTGTATTTTTGTGGGTGACGTGGAGTAAGGTCACATTTTCTCTTTTTTTTCCAATTGTCCCAGAATCATTGAAAAGACCCTCATGTTTCCATAGCTCTACTGTGTCACCTTGGCTTTAAATCAATTGTCTACACATATCAGTCTATTTCTAGGTTTTTAATTCTATTCTGCTGGTCTATTTGTCTAACCTTGAGCCAATATCACATGGTCCTAATTACTATAGTTATAATAATTTTTTGATAGATGAGAGAACAAGTCCTCCCACTTTATTCAAGAGTACCATTAGCCCTTCATGTCTTTTGTTTTAAATTACTATATAAATTTTAGAATCAACTTGTTAAGTTCCAAAAAAATTCAATTGCAATATTGGTCAGGATTACACTGAATCAATACACCAGTTTGGGAATAGCTGACATCTTTACAATATTAAATCATGAGCCAATGAATTTGGCTTTTCTACCTCTCTTCATTTTTCAGTCTTATTGTATATTTCTTTTAATAATAGACTTTTCTACATAGAACAGCGAACTTTTTTGTTAGATTTATTCTTTGTCATTTTATATTTTTGAGGCTATTATAAATTGTATCTAATTTTCAAATATCATCTCCTAATTATTTGTTGCCAGCACATGGAAGTAGATGTATTTTAGTAAGTTGACCTTGCATCCATCAGCCTTGCTAACTTCATCAGTCCTAATCCTTCATCTATGGATACATATTTTCTGTGTATATAATTATAGCATATATGATTAATGGTAGTATATTTTCCTTTCTGATCTTAATGTTTAAATCACTTTTTTTTTTAAAGATTTTATTTATTTATTTGACAGAGATCACAAGTAGGCAGAGAGGCAGGCACAGAGAGAAGGGGAAGCAGGCTCTCTGCTGAGCAGAGAGCCCGATGCGTGACTCAATCCCTGGGATCATGACCTGAGCCAAAGGCAGAGGCTTTAACCCACTGAGCCACCCAGACGCCCCTGTTTAAATCATTCTTTTGCTGTACTGCATTGGGTAGGTCCTTTAGTACAATGTTCAGTAGAAGGGAACAATGGACAATCTGTTAATTTCTCAGTTAAAAATAATAGCTTTCAAAATTTCATTAGTAAATATGATGTCTGTTTATACTTACTTGTAGATTCCTTTTATCAGATAAATTATTTCCTTTAATACAGGCAATATTTTGTCTCTCTCTCTATATATATGTATGTATGTAATTGTCAAGTGCTTTTTCTGCATCCAAGATGATATTTTCATTTTGTTAATATACTTCTTTTTAAAAATTAATTAATTAATTAATTATTTTTCAGCATAACAGTATTCATTGTTTTTGCACCACACCCAGTGCTCCACGCAACCCGTGCCCTCTCTAATACCCACCACCTGGTTCGCCCAACCTCCCACCCCCCGCTGCTTCAAACCCCTCAGATTGTTTTTCAAAGTCCATAGTCTCTTATGGTTCACCTCCCCTTCCAATTTCCCCCAACTCCCTTCTCCTCTCTAACTCCCCTTGTCCTCCATGCTATTTGTTATGCTCCACAAATAAGTGAAACCATATGATAATTGACTCTCTCTGCTTGACTTATTTCACTCAGCATAATCTCTTCCAGTCCCGTCCATGTTGCTACAAAAGTTGGGTATTCATCCTTTCTGATGGAGGCATAATACTCCATAGTGTATATGGACCATATCTTCCTTATCCAATCGTCCGTTGAAGGGCATCTTGGTTCTTTCCACAGTTTGGCGACTATGGCCATTGCTGCTATAAACATTGGGGTACAGATGGCCCTTCTTTTCACTCCATCTGTATCTTTGGGGTAAATACCCAGTAGTGCAATGGCAGGGTCATAGGGAAGCTCTATTTTTAATTTCTTGAGGAATCTCCACACTGTTCTCCAAAGTGCCTGCACCAACTTGCATTCCCACCAACAGTGTAAGAGGGTTAATATACTTCTTTCTACTGATTAATTTTTGAGTATTAAACCAACCTTGCATTCTAAATATACCCAAACTGCTCATGAGAAATATTTATATATAAATATACACATATATATATATATATAATATCAATGGCATGATATTATGATAATAGTATAATGATTATTATGGTGTTATGTCATGACATATAAAATCAAGATTCCTATATATCCTTTTTAGATATTGCTAATTCAGTTTTTAATATATCTCTGCCTCTGCTTTCAATTAACACAAACCCAAAACAATGAAGACAAACATTGATTTTTTCAAAGGGCTGATTTCTTTAAGTATAAACAAAGAACTGACAGGAGGGAAAATGTGTGAGCAGTTACTTCCAAAAGAAGGTTCAGACCAGACTGTGTCTCAGATCGTGGGTCCTCCCTCTGCTTTTAGAACAGGAATAAAGTCAGCAGCAGACATTCACACTAGAAAATGCTGGATAGAGGGCACTGCCTGTGAGGGTGTGAGTCCTCCCACCTCAGCCTCCACAGCAGGAGCACAGGACCTGTTATTTTCCTCAGGGTTGTAGGTGACAGGGGGTGACTTTTCTTCTGCCCAGTTATTGACACAAAGGAATTTGAGAGAAGGGAAGGGGTGACAAGAGCTGTGCTAGTAGCTTGCCATCCTCACCTTACTTAATTACACCCATGTACTTGGCCTTCTGAGGTGAGCTTTGCTGTTGGTCTCCATTTTGGTGGCTCAACATGGGCTTCCTGGCTGTGCATGGAGCACCACAGATACTTGGAGTTCTCTCAAGGTGGTTGTGCTCTTCTTAGAAGATGAACGCTTCCTTTCTTACTTGATTTTAAATGTGTAGCCCAGAAAACTCCTAGACATTTTGGGATGTTTCTATCATGAATTTTGCATTTGCCTATGAATAACTTTCAAATATCTGCATTTCTGTTAACACTACCTTAAAGAATGGCTCTTCTTTAGGATCAATGTCCTCTGTGACCATCTTCCTACATCATCCTACTTAGTTATGTATTTCAGGGTTGCATATATTTCCCCATCAAACTTGGTTCTAAATCCAATACAGCTTTCTGCAACTGAACTAGAATCCCAGGTAGAAGGCCAGGACTTTTAAGAAAATGAAACAGGGTTACAATTTTAAACACAAGTTTTTGGCTTGTTTTGCCAATGTTTCTATTTTATTGCCCTCAAAACTCGAAGGGATTTCTTGAATTACTTTCTCCCCTACCTGCTTCCCTGAAGAGTGCTACAGAAACAGTATCAACAGAATTCTCCAAGTGTTGCTTCAGCTTACCTTCTCCTTACTTCCTTTTGATTTTCTGGTTTGACTTTCAGAGGATGCAAACCAAATCAACAATTTCAGTCATCCTAGGGCAGAAATCTGAGGCTGAATCCGGCCCCTTTACCAGAAGCTTCACCTCTTCTCAAAACTTCCTCATTCCACTTTCCTAGTTGGTATTTCTCTATCACTATTTAGCATACTGTATATTTTATTTAATTAACCTGTCTCTTCTCCCTCCCTTACCAGAATATAAACTCTATAGAGACGATATTTGACTAGAAGTATCCCTGATGCCTAGAGCAGTACATGACATTTGTAGCATATACTCAAAAAATATTTGTGAAGATAATTATCTCAATATAAAATGAAATGCATTTAATTCTAAATTATCTAGGCTAGTGTGGGGTGAGGAGTTAGGTTGAAGGGTGGGGGAAAGGGATATTCAAACAATCTGTGATGAAGCATACTGATACAATGAGTATTCATCATCATAGTGATTACTTAACACTAATCAAACGTACTCTCATCCTAAGAAGGACTTGTCCAAGAGAAGAGAAGTTCCTTCTGTAACATCTATTCTTCAGGAACCCTTACTGAACCTCCTCTCCTGTACTCAAGCACAAATCTGACTGCAGCACTGAGACCAGTGGTCCTCAAATGAAAATTCTGAGTCCCTGCTCCAGGGTGACTAGACCAGAACCTCTGGGAGTAGGATTCTGAGCAACATGGGCTTCAGGCTTTCCAAAGGTTCTGATTCGTGCTCAAGTTTGAGAACCGTTGGTCTATGTTTTATCTTAAAATCACCCTATTTCTGTTCTGAGAGGATTTTAAAAAAGAAGATCATGACTATGCAACGTGTTCATATGAATATGTATTAGACACACACACTAAATACGCACACACATGCACACAGGCATTTAAAAGCCAAATGTATATCTATATCCTCCACTGTTTTGATAATTGAAGAGTCTTATAAGCCACAATACTTGCCTGGGATTGTCATTTCTGTAAGCTACATGTCTTGCATTCAACTTAGAAGAGCTGACAAGTTATTCTCAGACCTGTCCCTTCTAGAGGACACCCTGTCATGGGGCTGATTGAAGGGATAGGAAAGAGAGTGCAAAAATAATGAGGCTTATTTCCCATTAAGGAAGTGACACGACAGTAAGCCAGTTTGCTTCTTAAATCATTGTGACCAGGTTTGCTTGGGGGAATTCTGTGCTTTACAGAGAACATAGAAAGAGTGCTTTGGAGGGGGATAAGGGTAGTGGAAGGTCAAGGAAAAATAGCTCTGTGATAGAGCTCATGCTTTTTCACTCAAGCTGCCTATTCTATGACTTATGGAAACCTGATACTGGTATTTTAGAGAGATGAGCAAGTGAGGAGAATTGATAGCTGCTAAAAGCCCACTATGGACTGAGTGTTTACATGTGTATCTCAATCATCATAATGACATACTATCTAAAATTACATCTCCATTTTAGAGAAGGAAATTGAAGTTTACAGCGACCATATAATTTGTCCAGGATCATAGATCTAGTTAATGCGGGTCATTCATTAACAATTATTGTTGGACATTCTAAGGCAGTGATGCTCAAACTTGGAACCACCTCAAGGGCTTAAAACATACTGATAGCTAGGGTCCAACCTATAGTTTCTGATTTAATTGTTCTGTAGAACAACTTGGGTGTGGGGGTATTGAAAGGGTCCTCCGATCACTCCACTACACAGCCAGTTTGAGGACATCTGCTCTGCGGATAGAGCACAAGGTTCAGTGAATGTCAGAGTCTGATAAAGTGACAGGTACAGCAGTTATGGTACAGAGCCAGGAGTGGTGTCTAATAATAACAGTGACCTGAGGGTGCCATGGGAGCACACAGTAGTTGCTCCTCAACGAGGCTGCTTGTCCCTGCTCAGAATGTAAACAGACTTAGGAAGAACAGAGAGCCAAAGAAGGAGAAAGGATATTTGTGGCAGAAACGGAGTTTACACAAAGTAGGGAGGAGCAAAGATGAGCTAGAGAGAACCATTTGGCATCCTTGGAGCATGAGGAAATGACAGGTGAGGGGGAGGAAAAAAAGCCAGGTCTGCGGAAGTATCTCTGAAGGGCTTGAGGCAAAAGAGGAATCTTAAAAGATGGATGGAATATGAGGAGCCTTAGAGGAAATGAGGTTAGCTTTAGGGGAAACTAGAGTTAAAAAGAGTTTAGAAATTATCTCACCTCATCAGTTTATTTTACACATGAGGAAACTGAGGGAGAGAAGTTTTAGCCAGACTGTCCCAAACCAACAACCAAATCATGTCAGGGGCAGAGCCTCCATATAAACTTGGAGACTTTCAGAAAAGTTTCAACCACTGAAGTGCCATCAGAAGAAGTTACATTAATGAAAGCAGAATGATCCTTGTGTGTCTGAGTGAAAATATTGGTTTTACAGAGAAAAGTAGACACCAACTGAATGGAGACAAATATGCTTTTATCTTGTTATAGGGCCTCAGAAAAAGCCCCAGGCATGTATTCACCCATACTCTGGCCTTGTCTCCAAAGATGTTCTTCTTTAAAAATTTATTTATTTATTTATTTATTTATTTATTTATTTATTTAAACACAGTTGTACATGGGAGGTCTATGTTTTCAATCTGCAACTTCAGTGTGGTAAAAGTGAATAGATTTTGGGAACACCATGGTGGACTTGGGATATTTGGACCATCTGATGTGTCTCTAGTCTTGGCTACCTCCATCTTACTGTCAGTGTTTCTTCAACTTGAAAGGATGGGAGGTTTTGGTATTAGTGTTCTACCCACTCCACACATACACACACACACACAGGTGTGCACATATATCTAAGGCCATTGCTTCAAATGAAAACAATTTTATAAGCCTCCATGAGTATCTTCACTCGGTCTGCATTAGGTACAGACTGACCATTTAAAGCACATTTCATCAATACAAACCACTGATGAAAAAAAATGCAACACTTCCTCCCCAGCTGGCTTTCTAGCACATTTTTACATTTTCCTTCCCTGCTTCCCATACTTATTTTCATCCCCAAAATATTTCAGAGGCTTTCTCCTTTCTCTGTATTTTGGTTTCACTGAAGTCTGCACAGTCAACACAATGATTGCTTGTCTGGCTTCCAGGACTTTTATCATTATTGAGGATTATCATTATTGAGGATAAATACAAAACCAAAGCACATGCTTTTGTGATCAAATGCTGAATTGGGCTTTAGGAGAGTCTACATTTGGGAAAATTCTGGCATATTTTGAGTCATGAGATGTTATCAGAGGAAATGAGGTAAGGATCTCATTATCCCCGTGCCTCAACCCAACCTGAATTATCCAATGCACCCAATTTTTTCAGTCCCCATCAGGACCTGGATTTTTCTCTACCACTACAAACCACATGTTGCTCTTTCCCTTATATGAACATCAGCTGAGTTTTATAGTGTGTACCAAACAATTTAGCACTTAGCGCTAATTAAATGAGGTTAAATAAAATCACTTCTGTAGAAGTGCCTGCTGTGAACTGTAGTAGACAGATGCATGGGACTATTACCACCATTAATTAGATTAATTGCCTTTTGTATGTTCATTCTTTCTCCTCGACTCTTGTGTAAACTCTCTACTGGAGGTTTATATCAGCTAATTCATGACGGAAAGAGAGAAGATGCTAAATAGCTGTGGATTAATGAAAGATGGGATTTCTTGGAGGGTCTGATCCATGGCTCCTTATAGAAGGTAGTCTCATTTCCTCCTGCCGCCATTTTCTCCTTGAAAATTCTTGCTTATCCCTGCAAAGGAACAATGCCAGAATTCTAGCCAGCTATATTTAGACAGCCAGAAATGAAATAACTGTAACATGATTGATAACCTTAAGTCCAGGGAAATGATATTACTAATTAAATCGTGAAACATTAGGCAGCCTGTCAAGCACAGATATATTTAAAGTCATAACAGCTCTTGCTTATTTTTAAAGTGTTTGCATATTGAGTGATTCTGGTAAAATTGTTTCTATTTATCAGACCAAGTATAAAGTGCTCATTTCCATGGTGTCTGCAAGCATAACAGGCAATCTAAGAGAAATCCGGGTCGGGTCCAAGAGAGCAGCAATGCAGAGAACTGGTCGGGTTCTATGAATCTGAGCCTCACTCAATTTTTGGAATTAGAAAATCTAATACTTTACAGCTTCTAGAAGCAAAGTGTGTGGGTGAGGTTAGTGGAAGGGAAAGATAGAAATAACCAAGCTACAATTTACTGAATGCCTATTTTGTGCCAGGCTCATCCACAGATTACTAACCTTACCAGTCGCATTTCTCAGATGAGAAAACTAAGCACAGAGATGGGAAAAGAAAGAAAAAGCAAAGATCATTTCCCCCTCATGGTGCAACTAACAAGGGACAGATCACGCTTTGAACTGAGTGCTCGCTGAAGCCAGTGTTGGAGCTCCTTCTGCTAGCTGAATTCCACTTCCTCTAAGGGATCTTTCTTCTATGCTTGCTACCTTTATATCCAGTAAAACCCATAAGTCTGATGATAAGAGAGGCTAAGAAAAAAATTTATCTCACATGAAAGAGTAGGTGAGGGTATAATTCTTCTTCAGAAGTGATCACATTCATGAATTAAATCCTTTTAAGGGATAAATCTCTAAAGCCAGAGAGGAGTGAAGAACACTTGGTGGGCTCTAGGGTCAAGCAGATCTTTTGTCCCACTAGCAGGTCAGACAGAGGACGGTGTGACCACTGACATACTACTCCTCAGTTAGAGGAGTTTTGTCCCCTTCTTTAGAATGGGGTAATGATATCTACTTTGATTGTGTTTAAGAAAAATGAATGGAGATAATGAAGGGGAAGACAGGAGAGAGCAGGACTTCCCAACATTTCCAATATTGCATTTCTGTGAATGTTTGCTTATTCTCTGTTTAAAGATGACCTTTGATATTGCATATTGTACAAATTTTGGCAAAGGTAATAGGCACATCCTACTCCAGCACAAGGTATTAGATTGAGCATAATAAAATTGTGGTTTAAGATGAAAGGCCTGAAAATCATGTTAAATAGGATAAGGAAAGCTTAATTGAAGCTCCAGCATGATTGCTTTAAAATCTCTTTATCTAGGTTTGTTATTTTCCCATCTGATTGGGAGGGAAGGATGACCCCAGCTGACCTGGCTTACATTCATTCTAACAGGCTTTCTGTCACTGTTGCAAATGAGTTGCAAATGAGTAAACAGATACTGCCCCTAATCCTGAGTGCTGCATAATCACAGTGAATTAAATGCACAGAGGTAAAGAAAGGTCTTTTGGCATTAAATCGCAGCCAGGGACCCCATCTTCATTCCATATCGATTGTCAACTTGCCAAATTCAAGGCTACAACTATTGTTATAATTAGACTTTGAAATCCTTCTTCTGGTTTCTCTTTTTCTGTGACAAGGATTTGCTACTTAAAATTATAAATTGCAAATATATTGCCAGGTCTGGATCTAATCAGCTTTCATCCCCTGCCTAAGCCCCAAGAAATTGCTTTTGTTTTCAGTGTTGAATTTGGGTGGTTTTAAAGCACTAATTCTGATATGGGGCGGGGTGAGGGGGAACGAGAAAGAGGTGCAGACCCTTTCGTCCGTGGGCAGCAAAGGTCCTTCCCAAGGCCAAGGCAGCATTTTTGGCCTCACCTGACTCTTAACCTCAACATGAACAGCACTGTTACGAGACTTCCACTGAGCCACCTGTCCCCTTCTTTCATGCAAGCTGATTGTTCTACATGAAACAACTGCCTTTTGGCCTATTCATGCAGTGGCCAGATACTTTTGAGAGTGAAAGGAACACTGTTAATTATTATGCCTGAAAAAGATGCATAAACTGAGACCTATCTGGGCCAGCCAGGATATCCTGGTCACCCCACTAATGCTCCCCTCTTCTCCAGTATTCTCTGACACCCTCCAAACATTCATTGTGAGCCCCAGTTTCTTCTTGATATTTAATCCTTTCATTTTTGCATGATTTTTTTTTAATACTTCGAAGATGTACTTTATCCCACCAACTAGGTTTCTAACTTCAGCATAGAGACACTTCTCCTTTAGTGCCTAATAAAGTTATGGGGTGGTCCGAGTAGACGTTCAAACACTGACTGAATAAATATACATCAATTAAAACAATTTGGGTGGTTTCCTCTTTTTTGTAAATGGGCAAGAAGAAAGGTCATGCTGGTATAATATTAGCAATCCCCAGAAGTATAAAAATGCCAAGAATAATATTCACAATATTCCCATAAATATTAGTAGCAGTAGCTGCTTTTGAAGTTTGATTTCTTTAGGAAAATCTAACAACCAGGGAAATAGTTGATCTGTTTTCCATTAATATGACTGCTGGTGTTTTAATAAAAGGAGCTCTGGCCTAAGGACATTAGTTGACTTGGATTATAGTCTTGACTCTGACGAATGGCTGTGTGACCTTAAATGTGTTATTTCAAGTTGATGAGGCTCCACTTTTCTAATCTCTTTATTGGGTTAGTAAAGCAAATCTTTTTTCTCCAATTCACAGCCATACTCTGATGATGCATTTGATACTATGACCATTAAGATCACATTCTAAATGAAGATGCTTTATCGTTCATCCTATATAGGAATGTCGTAGAGTGTTTTTGATACAGGACAGTTAGTTATTCCTAACTTCACTTGCAGATAAGGAGGTGGAGATGAAGGGTTAAATAAGTTGACTAAGTCCATAACTGCCGAAGCGGGGATTCAATCTCAAGCTCACCAGACTCTGTAATCAGGAATTGAATTGTGTCATTGCTTCAGCAAACCCAACAGTTTCCTCATGGGTAGGTGATTGGAAGTTAATAGATTGGGAATTGATCTCAGGATTCATTGAGCTGCAGTGGTTCCTTGCAGATTCAGTCCAAATGTGTTTTTGTAGGTACAGCTGCAGCACATTCCTTTTATTTCTCTATTGAGGGAAGTGGGTGGTTTCTATGCAGAAGCTAAATGAAAGCCTTTTAGAGGAGAAAAAAAAAAGTCCCATAGGTATGTTACAAGCATTCCTTTGTTTACCTACTTTTCCTTCCCACTACACAAGTTTTAGAAAGTGATTCCATCTCTTATGAAGCCCTTTTTAATCAGCGACAAGGACAATGTTTCATTTAGCTTTCGGTTCCAACACTGCTTCAAGCATAGGCATCTTGGGGTTATGTGTAAAGATTGGAGGAAAACCAAGGCCCTGGTCCTCTCCGGGTAAGACATCAAAGAGGCATGAGCAGAAGTATATTCATAAGTATCGATTTAGTCCATTGAATGTGTTCACATTCTTTGGTAATGGGGGTATCCTGCTCTCCCTTGGCAGGATAAAGGAGAATATTTAAGTGTGTTATACAGGCAGTGCCATCAGGTTTAAAAGGAGCCTGTTTTCAGAGTACACCTGAGTGGGAAAGATGTCGACACACCAAATGGGCACTGAAACCTCTCCCATGGCCATAGTCAGAGGAGGGGCAGCCACAGAGCAGGGGTCTCTGAGAACGCAAACCAGAGAGGTAAAGCTAGAGAGATGCAAAAGAGCAGCAGCCTTGCCTAGAGTCAGCCAAAGAGGACTGGGGCTGTGTCAGTGGTCAACCATCAGGACCTGAAGAAGGAGGCAGACATCCAAACTGTGAACTGTGCAAAGACTACACACTGAACCTCAAGCATGCTGATGCTGAGGCTACGTAACAATTACCTTATACCTGAGTGGAAAGGCCTGGGTATTTGGGCAGAAACTGTTGCTCCTCCTTTACAGATTGCTGACTGAAAGAGCCCATGACCTTGCATGTGGTGCTCACTATAATGAATGGGCATGGTCACTCTCAACAAATCCTTCCACTGGCTTCGGGAACTGCAGAGTTTATAGCTTGTGTTATTATAGTTAGATATTTGAATATATATATATATTATATTTGAATATCTTGTACTTGCCCAGCTATTAAGTGTTAAGATTTTCTTGCACAGATAGATATTCCCTATGTAATGTGATCTTACTGTGACTTGCATTTATCTGGCCATATTACATAATATACTTCCAAATGGGTCATCTGACTTTCCCAAATAATTCTGTGAGATAAATAGAATCAACCTAATTGACCCCATTTTATAGATCATCCGCTTGGTTAATTATTATTGCTCCTGGCAACATCCAAATATTCAAATTGTATGAACATAAAGTAATTTTGATAAAATAGTAGTAATGCTAAAGTAACAATATTAGTAATAACTAATATCTGATGAGCACTCACTATGTGTCAGGCACTCGGCTAACAATTATCTCCATTTCTCACTGGTAAACTGGAGATACAATTACTGTGCTGTCAATTTCACAGGGTTGTTGAAGAGTTAGATGCAGTAATGCATGGCCAAGTGCATTGGCATGTTAAATACCACTCAGTAGTAAGTGTTCACTTATCAGCCTTTTGGCTGTACAAACACACTCCTCTCTCTCGCTCACTGAATCAACCATCAGTTTGACTTTTCTCAGGCACCTCTTCTTACATTTCTCTCCTTAATTCCTTAATAGTGATATTGATAGAGCAACAAGAAGGATAATAATAGTGCATTATTCCATTGTGGAAGCCTGTCTGGTTTACAAAACATTTTATGTATTTCATCTAAAAACCATCACTGTGAAGAGAATAGATCAGATATCATAATCCTCATTTTTCAGAAGAGGTAGCTGAAAGTCAGGAAGACTGACTTTTCTAATTCACGTCGGTAGCGAGGTGGAACTCACACCCAGAGTTTTGTCATTCTCCATAGCTGCCTTTGCTTTAAGTGCCTGTTTCTCTTCCTTCCAAGTCCTTTTTGTCCAGAAGAAGTGCCTGGAAGTGTCCCTCAGCCCTCTTCAAAGCTTCTTACATCAACCAGCTTCTGCAATGTTACTTGCCGCCCCAGGTGACCTGAGCTCCCAGTCTGGAGGAGGCTCTCCAACAGTGATAATTTCTTGTCTTACTTCTCACTGGAGGACCTGGTGACACAGATGGGGACTTGGAGGTCACACTGCTCTCTCTACAGGAAATGCTCTCAATGTGCTTATCTCGATGGAGTATTGGAGAAGATGGAGCTCAAGTGTCCCCTCTCCTGTGAAACCTTTGCCAACACTGTTTCTTCATCAAGTGCTGCTCTCTGTGCGTCCCTTTGTACCCAGCACTGATTTTCCGTGAAGCCAGGCCATGCTTGCCTTCCCCAAGTAGTCACAGATCTGTCCCATGGGGTACACTGTGTAGTCCTTGAAAGGCACTACCACATCTTGGCCTGTCTGTGTCTGTACTCTAGCACAGGAGACACCAAACCCATGGTGGATTTTTGAGATGAATGAATAGAAAAATAAGCAAACCAATACACAAAACCTGTGGCCCCTGTTAAAGTGCAAAGTGTCTTTTGCTATGGTAGGTAAAACCGCTGTGCTCTGAAGGAAGCTGAAGTGGCGAAAGCAGCCCCCTCTTTTGTCGTAGGTCCTTAACTGCTCTTCTTCCCTGCAACATTACCGGTGTAATGTGCTAATTCTTCCTATGTGTCACCTGAATGCATTTTCAAGTGTATGTGGAGCCTAATTCTGGTTTCACTCATTTGTAAAGACTAAAGGTGAGACGTTGTGACAGTTTCACCCCTGTGAATCGATGAGTTTCTTTGGGGTTCTTTCCACAGGGCCATTAGTTACCTCCTCTCACCCTCATTCTCTTCCTGTTGTGAAAAGGAAAAATTACAAGGACAACGTGACTCCTCCATTAAAGGGAGAGAGAGGTGAGATGATTAAAAAAAATGCTTCCCAGACTAATTAGCTCAAGGAAAAGAAAGGGAGGGGGAAGATGGGTAAGTTTTCCTTGACATTTGCGTTAATGAACTGGGGTTCCAGACAGTAACTGTGGGGTCTATAATAAAAATTAGTTTGGAAACAACATTGTAGTGAGTTCTTTTATATGGCAATTTCTTCTTCAGAAAGCTTGCTATTAGTAAAATACCCCCAGTAAGGGGTCTGGCACAATGCTATTTCTATCTCGTAAAATCCATATTGTCTACTTCTAGTCAATAAAACACACTATCTAATAAAACTCAATTGTGCATGGTCCTGGGGCCCGGAAATCATCTGGATAATTGAAATGAAAGACATAGAAATACAAATAATGGCTATAGTCAATATTCTAATGATCTTCCCCACCTGGTGTTGGAGATGAACCTGTATTTCTCAACACTCTTTCCTGATCTTAGCAGCCAGTATTCCTCAAGAGTCCCCCAACCTGACTCCACCCCAAACCTCATCCTTGTGAAAGACTTGTTATATTTCAGTAAGAGCACCGACTTTACAATCAGACCCACTAGGCTTCCCATTGTGATCTTTCCTTTTCCCGGGTGTGTGAGCTGACATTTGATGCTAGCATTTGACTTTCTTCATTTGTATAATTGGGATAAAAATATCTGCCATAAGATTATTGGGAGAATTGAATTAAAATGAAAAGGACAGGGCTGCCAGCAAGACTTACTCAGCTCCATCTTTATTCCCATTTCTATCTCTTTGAAGCAGAGATGTCCTCAGTAGAAAGGCAAAAGGGACAAGAAAGAAGAGCCTCAAAAACTTGAAAATTGTATAGCAGTTCTCTGCATAAGATAACGGATGTCCAGGCTTTTCGCCTCTTCTGAAGCCTTATAATTACAATTTTCTGAGGATTCATAGCTGCAGGAGAGCAGGGCATTTCCCAAGCCAGCTCTAGGTGAGGGCCAGGGGTATACCCAGAAAGCAAGATGAGGGCTGGTGGCTGATGATTCAGCTTTGCATCGAGGCTAGGCAATAGGGAAGAGGAAGAACCTAGGCAGTCTTACATCTCTCCAGGTCTCAATCTTTCCCTCTTTGAAGAGATGTATGTTTGGTGCCTTCTTTGCTCTGTGTTTCTCTATGCATATCTACACTAGATTAGTAAGGATGGGCTTGAAGAAAGATAAGAAAAAAAAATGCATGGACAGCTCAAAGGGAAGGGTCCTAAAAATAACGTAGACATATATTGCAGATATTGAAGGTTGGGCCTCCGAGCACCACAATTAAGTGAATATTGATATAAGGCAAGTCAAATGAATTTCTGGGTTTCCCAGTGAAAAAGTTATATTTATGTTAGCCTATTAAGTGTCAAATAAGTTTATTAATCTATTAATTATGTGTAGAAAAACAGTGTACACACCTTAATTAAAAAATGCTTTATTGTTGAAAATGCTAACCATTATCTGAGCTCTCAGTGAGTTGTAATCATTGATCACAGATCACAATAGCAAAGACAATAATAATGAAAAAGTTAGATATATGCAAGAATTACCAAAATGTGACACAGAGACACAAAGCAAGCAAACACTGTTGGAAAAATGGCACTCATAGATTTGCTTAATGAAGGATTGCCAAAATCCTTTAATTTGTGTAAAAACAAAACAAAACAAAACAAAAAACAATATCTCTGAAGTGCAGTTAAGAGAAGCACAATAGGGGCGACTGGGTGGCTCAGTGGGTTAAAGCCTCTGCCTTTAGCTCAGGTCATGATCCCAGGGTTCTGGGATTGAGCCCGAGTAGGGCTCTCAGCTCAGTGGGGAGCCTGTTCTCCGCCCCCCGCCCCTGCCCCCCCACCCCCGCTGCCTGCCTCTCTGCCTATTTGTGATCTGTCTGTCAAATAAATAAGCAAAATCTTAAAAAAAAAAAACTCCTTAAAAATGCTTTTAAAAAAGAGAGAGAGAGAGAGAGAAGCACAATAAAATGGTGTATGCCTCCATATTTGTCAAGGGGATGTCTTTTTCCCTGTGAAGCTGCAAATATGAGTCTCTCTACTGACTTTCCACTCCTATTCCTTTCTCTACTACTACTACATACACCAACATGCGCATTTACCCACATCCACATCCATGGATGAAGAAAAATCCTACAAAAATGAGGTATGGTGACCTAGGTTTTATTTGTTTTATTTTGTTTCTAAATTGTTTACTTAGACTGTGATTCTTATGTTCTGTGATTCATGCTGCTCTTTGCCCTACAAACTTCATTTATTCTTATTTCATCCTCTGAAGCTAGGATAAGCACAGCCTCTCTCATAAGATGTATCAATGGCCTTGATCTTTATTTATTATGAAATTCCCTGAACTCTTGCATAATGTATTATGGTGACAGCGATGAACCCTAAATCTGTACGAACTGACCAGCATTACATGAGAAGTGCTGAAATTGTCATAATCTGGGGCATGTGGTCTTCATACTTAAGATAATATGATGCTCATTTCCAATTAAATTACAGTTCCTCATTTTTTAAGGGTATATATTGCATAATAATGTGAGGCTTTCAAGGTTGGGGGCCATTGGTATTCCATCATGGTTAACTCCATAGCTCTAGCTGAATCTGAGAGCCTGAAAAATGAACCCACGCCTTCACTTTTGAGCTCTTCCTTTGCTGCATGCTTAGGGTGACTAGAATGGGAGGAGGAACTAACAATCAGGAAAGTGAAACAATGAGTGCCAACCATAGGGCAAAGGTATGCACCTGTGCTGGCGTGTGTTTCTGTTTGTGCTAGAAACCTACAGAATCAAATTGAAATGCTGGAGCTGCTGGCTGGGAGCAGTGGACCTCTTCTATATACATTGCTTAGATGAACTTTCAAGTCCTCTAGGAAGTGTCTCTTCATCAGAAAAACTCTGGCCATTGTAAACAACATGCTTTTCTTCCTATGTGCTCTCTGCCCTTTTGCCATTGTATATTCTATAGTGTGTCCTTTGGGGATGCCTTGTCCCAACTTCTTCAGGGACTTAGTCATAGCATCCTCTATGAGGGATGACTCCTTCTAATATAGGCTGTGTAAGACGTCCTTCTGGGTTATCCCGTCTCTTATTTATTTATTTATTTATTTATTTATTTATTTTTCCCTATGGCATGACTCATATTGCATTCTATGTACGTGGCTATCTTCTTCACCAGGTCATGAATTCCTCAAGGGTCAAATGTCCTTTTCCTTGTCACATTCCATTGTCTCGAATAGGTTCCCCCTCAACATTGACATCACATCAGTGTTCTTTGAATGTGTGAATGAATGAATAAACACATGAATAAATAAAATCACATATTACATTTTTTAATTTTATTTTTTAACCTGTTACACTTTTATGATGTTATTTTTCCCCAAATTTGCTCTTCATGTTAATATTAACCAGATTGTATTTGTACATAAAAGAAAGGAAAGAAAGAAAAAGCTTGATTCTAGCTGGATCCGCACATAGCTTGGTGTAGTGAAATCCCCCACTGAAGTCTATTGACCATGATTGGTAATCTAACATAAACTCTGAGCCCATTCACTAATTATGTAGCTTTAATAGCTCAGAAACAAATTACGTGAGTGAAGTCCAATTCTAGAGAATTTTTTCTTCATCAACACTCACGCTTTGAACACACACAAGACATTGCTCTTTTAGATGCTTTAAGAGAATAAAAGATGAAACTAAAACCAGTCTCTTAAGTTTTAAGAAGCTTATACTCTGTAAGAAGGAGCTGGCAGGTGTGTATATCAGTGCTATTGCCAGGTATAGAAACATTGTCCAAAACTTTAGAGATCAACATTAATTTGAACTTTGCCATTGAAGAGATGGCAAAATATAGGGAGAAGAAATATAGGTCATTCTGGGTTAAAAGTAACGCAGGAGCAAGGTAACCAGAGGGTTCTGAGCCTGGAGCCCAGTGTTGTTTTGCTGAATAAACAACATGTGGAAAAAGGTACTGGGTATACACCAGAACGTAAGCCAAGGGAATACCCTGTCAAAGCCTTCTCTTTCCCACTTGATCTATATTTGGGGGGCAATTCAGTTTTGATGGATTTCCTGGAAAACTTCAGCAGTGAGTACAATGGTTAGCTCCAGGATAAATGTTAGAGATTATCCACTGAAGAAGAGGAAGCTGGTGGAGTGAAGGCCAAAGGCCCCATACGACATCTGGACGTCAGCATCTCATAGGAGCTTGTGATCAGAGTTGGACAGAACCTAGGTACTGACAGAGATGAGATGTCTATGTGCTCCTTTACCCTTTGCCTATTCACATGCCTTTTCCTCCACAACAGCAACCAAGCAAGAGCAAAGGGGTGAACATATGCCAAGGTCTACTGGTTCCTTAAAAGCATTTGTGTCATGATTCCGTATGGAGCAATCATCAATATCTTGTTTCCATTCAGGATCCTTAAAATCACTCAATAATACTGCTCTAGAGGATCTTGCATTCTTAATGGGGTAGTATTGAAAGAAGTTTTATATGAAAGTTATTTCATATCAAAGCCTATTTGACTGTGGCTTTTAGGGATAGTTAAGCATGCCTTTTCATAAAAACTTTAAACTCTGTTTCTTTCACTTAAGGGTTTCTTTAAGATTTGCCATTTTATTCTTCAACTACCATACAGTAAAGCTTCAATTCTTCTGGCATTGTTGGAATGTCTGAGCTGTAGAGAAAGCCAGGCTCTACTCTCAAAACCAAATTGAAGAATTAGTCCCTGAGGTTGAAAGAAAACCTATTTAATTTGATTATTGACAGAAGAATAAGTGGCTCTATTACTTCAGACTAATCTCTTTAATATGGCATATATGAACCCACATGATTTGATTCTTTCCAGCTGCTTCCTTCCCTCTGGTCTTTCTCTTTCATATATCTTTCTCTGTCTCTCACTCTCACTCTCACATACACACCAACAGAACTGCTCTCTAGAATTACTCATAATTCTACAAGAAGCTACATTCTGCCCACCACAACAAATGTTTCCTCTCCAGAACATTTTTTGTCTAACCCCTATTAGCTCTGTGGGATGGATGGCATTAGGGGATTGGTTCCTTTCTACTTCACTCCTACAACTCTTCAGACTTCCCTCCATCCTGGAAATGAATCTGTCCGGGTAAGTATTCATTTACTTGTTTTATTCCTTTTTCTTATTATACTATGAACCCTTCTATGGTAAAGACCATGATTTGCATCTTTAATCAAGAAATCCTAAAGTATTTCTAACACAATGAATGGTGTAGAACAAAGCATTTAACATAAAAAACTTTCTATTTCTGCACACCACAACACACATGCACACAAACACACATGAACACAGACCTGGAGTCCCGAGTTGAAGAACTCCACAAATGCCATCTGATCATCTTTATGCCGGTTGAGCAAAGACTTATTGCCAGTTGAAACAATACTAAGAGAAGAGAAGTTAAAAGAACCTCTTGAAGTATATCCAGCCCCTGAAAAAGCAGTTTGAGGTAGATTGCTCTGTGACATGGCTTCTCTCGCTGTAGCCTTTTTCCTCCAACCCTTCACCTCCTCAGAGGAAGAGAGACGAGGTCTCAGTGTTAACACTCAGAGATAGTATACTTGTCACATGAGCAAGGCTTCAATTTGCTCATGTTCAATGTACTCTTTAGAGTGGCAAAGGAGACTCTGGTCTATAATTATCTACTTCCTTCGGTTTCTCATTAGTACTTGCTGTTGCTGAATAGAGATAAGTCTATTTTTGAGAATTCTGTGCCCAATCATTGTTATTAATTATAGGGAGGATTGGATGTTTTTAAGTATTTTTAATGGGATTTTGAGCTTTGGATTTCATGGGAAGAATTGAAATTTGATACATGTTGCTAGTGACTGTAAATAGTACACAGCTGACAAAAATTTCCATTGCTGGTGTGTTGAATAAATAACACCTTGCAGTTGTACAGAAAATTTTACTTTAAGAGGCTTTTCATGAGAACTGTTTTATCTTCAGAATAGCCCATTTAAAGCAATAGGGCAGAGGTTAACAAAGAGAAAGGGAAACCGAGGAGTGGAGAGAAACAGATGGGTATTTGAAGCCAGGAACCTTGCACCAGCTTTCCTGACACCTGGGCAGGTGTACTTTCCACTGGAAGCTGCCACTTTGGTTTTCTTCCTAGTTGCTAAATGCCCAGATCCTTATTGTGCCAAAAAATCACTCATGCCACTAAGTTTTGTTCCCAAACACTAAGTTTTGTTCCCAAACACACACATGTGCACACACGCACAGCCCGCCTCTCCTGATGTTTCCTGAAGGAGGGGCAGGACTCAAGAATATTAGAAGTCTTTCAAGTCAGATTCAATTTCTTTTAATGCTAACAAGCTTAACACCCTGGCCCTTTCAGGTAGGAGTCCTCTTCTAGAATCTACTCTAAATGGATAGAGACATGTGAGCAGATTTTGATGTTCATCTCAGAATTATGAAAGCAAATATTTGAAAATGAACTCCAACGTTAGAAGAATACTTAAATAATTTATATTGTATCCATATGGCAGAATTGTATAAAGCTGTTAAATTTCATACTTACCAAGAATATTTCACAAAGATGGGGAATGCTCTGTGACTGAACCTTAAATAAATCAAGAATAAATGAAAATAGGGGTGGCTATCATCAAGAGAGATGAGATGTAGCATGATCATGTAGCTCATCATCAAGAGGTTCATAAAAGAAATGAGAGCCTTAGCCAAAACACAACCCCATTTTTGGAACCTTGGCAACAAGTTTGTTTTCAGAATTTTTTAAAATGTATAGGAAGGGGGCACCTGGTGGCTCAGTGGGTTAAGCCTCTGCCTTCGGCTCAGGTCATGACCTCAGTGTCCTGGGATCAAGCCCCGCGTCCGGCTCTCTGCTCAGTGGAGAGCCTGCTTCCCCCTCTCTTTCTCTGCCTGCCTCTCTGCCTACTTGTGATCTCTGTCTGTCAAATAAATAATAAAATCTTAAAAAAAAGGTATAGGAAGAATTGAATGGATGTACTGTATGTTAACTAACACTCCAGTGAGGTCTAAGAGAGTACTCTTAATCAACACATTAATATTTCTATAAGAAAATGTATGAATAGTCACACAAGTGGTATAAATAAAGAGCCTGCATTAGTTCAGGTTAGGTTTCTTCATCAAGCGACCTATGGAAAAAAGTGGTTTAACTTCAGATCTTTTTGGATTCAGAAGCAGACAGGGGTTGTGAAATTATAATACAGAGAGCTGGTTGATCCTCTGCAATCTGAAGTAACCTTTCATAGTTATGCCATAAAAGTGTACCATCTTGTTCCAGATGTCTTTCTGACAGCCCTGCATCCCCGGGTAGACTTGGCAATAGTTCAGATGTTAGTAGATGGAGTGAGCTACTTGCAGCCTATGCTGCAGAGCTGCTCATCACCTGGAGCCCAAGTGGGTGAGACTTGTACCAGAGAGAATTCTTGCTTTGCAAAGAGGCTTGGGCTAGCTTACCTCCTTGATTATTCTCTACTTTAAGAAGATCTCAGGCCATCAAGGCATAAATATACTGCATAATCTCTTGATGTCTGTCTTCAACAGTGACTATTCCAAAGGGAATACACTGATACAGATGCTGGGAAGATGTTGGGTAAAAACCACCATTTACCTTTATGAACGTGATCTTGATTTATTGAAGGACTCAATAAATATGAGTTGAAGGGATTTTTGAATAAATGAAGATGTCTGACTGCATACAATTCCACCCATGCTGCTCTAGCCTTGCCATACAGAAGGGTCTCTTAGGTTAACTGTCTCTTATCTTCAAGGGTTATGATCTACTTTAATGTATTATTTACTGTTCAAATCATTCTAGTAAGCATGCTTTTCAAAGTTTCCAGAACATTGACATTTAAATATTCTCACTTAGTTTTGATTTACGTATCCAAGAGCTAATTCAAAAATAATTTACCATGGAAATGCCTTGAGGCAGGGAGTTGTGTTTTTGTTTTTCCCTGTTATATCCTCATCTCCTTAAACTGTGCCTATAAAATACTAGGCATTACACACACATACACACACACACACGGAATAAATGAATCTTATCAACAGTTTTCTTTGAACATATTAAATTCTTATAAAATTGTGGGCAAATATACCATTTTTAACTTTCGTTAATCATATGTATGTTTTCATGGAACTCTTCAAGGTTGTGAGTGTTTCATTAAATTCTTTTTATTTCAGCCAGACCATATGACCCTCTTTAGTCTGTCTACATGTATCTCCTACTTTACTCCATTTTTCCAGTAATTACATTATTTTGAGTCCTTAGGTATTACATTTAATTTTGATAAATGAGTAAAGAAAGAATGTGGCTGTTTAGACATTACATTTGATGTTGTCATTACAAAGAAAACTTAAATGCAGGAAGGAGAGGAAATAGGACTTTGGTACCATGTGATCCAAGAAAGTGCCTGTCACAGAGTAAGCAAACCCAAAAAAGAATCAACTTTATTCTGATGGTAGCAAAAATGGAGGTCGATATCACAAATAAGCCAGTTTTTTGGCTGCATTATCTGGATTCAGAACTCTCTTTAAGATGTGTCACCAAGGCAAACAACATGATTTTCTACATTACTTCTTCTTGGCTAAGACATTTTCTTCAAATAGAAGGAAAAAAATAACAACAGCAAAAACTGAACAGTTTTTAAGGGCCATTATGAGTTCTGAGAGCCACATGGAATGTGTAGTGAGAATCCAAGGGAGAAATCACGGCATCCAGGCAGCCTGCACTCCTTCTCTTCTTGTGACCCTGACTACAAAATTAAATCCTAGAGCTTTAATGGAACCAACAGACACTGAACGGTCTACATCTAGCCAGGCCGCCTGTGGTCTTGTGTTTGCAGCCAGACAATCCCCTTGTCATCCATGAGGAGCATAAAGGCAGCCTCTTGACCCTCCCAGACCAGTCCTCTGGCAATGAGAGGGTCCAGACTTTTGACTTTTGGGCAGGTGTTGCTGCTGTTCAATAACCTCTGTCTTAGCAGTTGAAAATCTAAGCTTTTGTCTCTTGTGAGTACCTCTGTATCATTCCAAAAACTCTTGGGAATGGTGGAGTGGGGAAGGAAATCCTTAATTCTCTCTACTACTTTAGACTACTTTAAAAAAAAAAATGCAGTGTAAAGGACCTAACTCCCAATTGAAATATCTATATTTTTATATAAGCAAAATTTATTTCTGATTAGAAAATACAACTAGAAAGTGTATGTTTGCTATTATATCAATATATTTAAGAATTTTGGCCTCTATTATATTTGTCATTGTGTTAAATAACAAATTTGAAGTACAGTGACCCATAGTTCTAAATCTGCCCAATGTGTGATATCTCAGTTTCAACTTACTAATTTTATGCATTCATTTACTGCCTTTCCTAATGAAGGTTGTAGTTCCATGCCAGGGTTTCTTCTGGCAACTTATAAATTGGCTATAAATATGAATTATGGGAGCAAATAATCTTGATTTTGGATAGTAGATCCTGGGTAGTTGTTACTTAGCACCCTCTCCCTCCTCCTGGAGAGCTCTCTGTCCTTCTTTTGACATATCCAGGCCTATTCATTTTTTTAAAATGCCTATTTAACATTTACTGCTTGCCCACGTTTTAAGCCCTGCGCTGGAGATCCATAAGTGACTAACAGAGAATCAGGATGTGAGAAATGTTCTGCAGGCAGTTATAGGGAGTTCCAAGTAGAGGACTTGATCTGGGATGGGATGTCCTAGCTAACACCCCAGAGTAGGGATGGAGAATGGAAGTTTCCAAGAGGAAGAACATTTATCAAGAGCCACAGAAGAGAGAGACTTAAACTGAAAGAATTCCAGAGTGACACATAGATCATTGAGTACAGAGAGGAGAAGCAGTCCATGATTCAGGGTGAACTTGTCTGGGGCACACATTGGAAAGCCTTGTGCTGGTATCAGGAGCTTAGACTGTATCTTAGGAGCAATGCCAAGCCATGGAAGGTTTCTAAACAGAAGTGACAGAAACACATTCACCCTCCTGTGTCCTCCAGGCACTTTCTGCTTGCCTGCTCACATGGTTACTGTTCCTTCTCCGACCACCCTCCTGAGCACCCAGGACTTGCTCACTGTTGCTAACCTTGCCAGGAGGACTTGGAATTACAACGAACCAGGTTTAAAAATTTGTTCTGCCACTTACTGGTTGTGTGATTTTCGACATTGCATTGCTAAGATGTTCTTCCTTAATTGGACCTCCTAATGGGCTACTAATTAAGTCTATGTTTCAACACTTTAAAAATGTTCTCCTCTGTTGTCGTTGTCATATGAATTTCAATTAAATGTCTTAACTCACTGGCCTTAGGCCCTTAAGTGGATTGCCAAGTGAATTCATTTAAAACCATGTATATCTACATTTTGAGACTGCTGTGTTGGAAAGATAACCCGGGACCTTGCTTTATGAAGTTGTCTCATATAGATGGTGATGTACCCTTGTCTCCTCAGCCTAAATAATCTCGATTTATCCTTCTGCTTAGGTGGGCAAAGTTCTCAGACCCAAAAATCAAGAACACCTACTGTTAGCTTAGCATGCAAATGCACTGCATGTGTTTGCACCAAAGGCACATGTGTCCTCAGTCATGTAATGATGCATTAATTATCTGGTGAACATCTGATGCTTACTGTTTTTAAGGCAATTACAGCTTTGTAAAGGGTAGGTGAGAAGAAGTGGGGCAAGGGAAATAAATGTGTGGGACATCCACTAAAAACACAATGGCTAGGGGCTTCCTGTGGTGATTTATTGAGTTAAACTTGACCAACATTATGTGAAGTAGGTGGTGGCAAATGCATTTTATAGATAAAGCTGTGGAGCCTGGGGGTATAGCGACTTGCTAAATGCACTCTAACTTACAAAAACCAATGCGTGTGTGTGGGGCAGTCGTGAAGCAGGGTTTGTCTGACTGTCCCATCTGTGCTCCTAATGTGACTGTTCCCTCATGAAGTGACCCAACAATGAAAGTGAATCCTGCTTTAGCTATCGTTTACTGAATGTACACTACATGTCTGTCACTGTGCTAAGATAGTCTGTCCAGGATCGCATGGAATCCTTTACCACAGAGGTAGTCAGTTCTATTGTTATCCAAATTTTGCTGATGAAGGGACTTGAGACCCTGGAAGGTGAAGCCAATAGCTCAAGGCCTCAGAATTGTTAAGTAGCAGAGCTGGAATCACCGATCTGTCTTTTGCCAACTTCTTTGTTCTTAACCGGTCCACCTAACAACAATATAATCATTATATACATCATGTGGAATTAAAATAGATATATCCCTCAGAGTTGATCCCTGTTAATAAGGATAAGAGGGGATTTTATTAAGGGAGAGGGCGGCAGATATGGAAATAGTAGCTGGAGAAAATACAGAAAAGCAGAGAGGAAAATGGAGGGCATTCCAAGCAAGACAACATCGAAAGGCAGGGTGTGGGAGAAGAGCATGACAGATTTGAGGGACTTTGAAGAGAACAGACAAGCCAAGATCTAAATTTCAGTTTTGAAGAAAATAGCTGGTAATCCTATCCTATAATAGCATATAACCCTCTCTGCTTGGTAATCATATTTCGTATTTCTCCTCTAGTTTCCTATTAAAAGAAAGTTGTAACTCAGAGACAAGCAAATGAAAATCATCCTCATTTATCAACTTTGGTTGCTATGGAAACTATTGGTGAGGCTCTGTACAAAATCCTGGAACCAAGGTCATCTAGACCATCCCTGGGGTTAATTCCACTTAGAATATTCCAGGAGTGATTAGCCAGCCTAAAACTACCCTTAGGCTAAGGCTGGAGGTTGAGGTCAGGATTACTGACGGATTTATAAAAATTTAACCCTTCATACCATAATGACATGATTTAAATATTTCATACCATCCATTGATTTTCTGAAGAAGGGAGAAAGGCTAATGACATTGATCAAAAAGTAGAAAAAATAGAAAACTAGACAAAAATATAGAGATAAAATGTGGGGAGTGTATGTACAATAAATACTGGTTAATAAATATTTAAAATGATAATCTCTTTCATTTAAAGAGGACATAGAATGCTGGCTTGGAGTGTGACCCCTGGCATCAAATATTGCTGGACTCATCGTGATTTGGCTGCCTGAGAACTGAGTGTAATGCAACAGCTAGGTAACCTCCAGAACGTTCCAATTACCTAAAATTTGGGATATGGTCTCCTTTAGTTATGAGATTTGTTCACTGGTTGGCTTTCCTCATTGTGGTGTGGGCTTCCCCAAGCCCAAATGAGCCTAGTTTGGATTCTGTCAGAGCAGACTCTGAGACAGTTTCAGCTGCAAGGAGCTTTTTGGAAGGTAAAAAGAACAGCTCTAGGGGGCCTGGAAGTGAGACACAGAAGAGAAAGGAGGTTTCAGAAAATGGGTGTTAGCTAATGAAGGTGGGGTGAGATGGTTGGAACTTAATTTCACTGGAGGAACTGTGAGGCCCAGTTGTAGAACATTCGCCTCAGAGTCACCCCTCTATAAGAACAAGCAAGTTCCCATCCATCCTGGCTTGAGGAATATGTCCAAGGAGCAACCGTGCTCTGGCACTTCTGTCCTGCCTTGTGATATGTAAAGAGGCCTCTCATGGGAACACAAAGTCTTCAGAGGGTGAAAATTCTGGTGTGTTGAAGTGTTAGGAGTGAGGGGTGTGGGTGGGCACCACTAGCATCTGCTACTTTCCCTACTTCAGTTCAGAGAATCAGGCCTCCTGTATTTGCCCCATTAATATCTGTCAACAGAGTGACAAATAAGATGAATGCCTTCCCTAGCCCTGTGGTTCTTTATCTGGTTGCACATTGGAATCAGATGGGGAACTTTTAAATATCCTAATGCCTAGGCTCCACTGTGGATCCATTAAACCAGAATCTGTGGGGTGAGACCCCAGTCTCAGAATTTTTAATAGCTGGGACTGAGAACCACTGCTGTTGTTTAAAGAATGTGCGAATTTTTCTACAAAATCCTTGACAGTAACCCATACAAGCCTCTTTTTGAAATATTTTATGAGGAAAGACTTTGGTATTCTCCAAAGCAAATCATTCCCTTTTTTGATAGAACTAATTGTTCCAATGTTTTTATACTTATGTTGGCCAAAACTTACCTCTGTAGCTTCCATCAGTCATACTAGCTCTGCACTTTGAAACAATGAAATGAGTCTATTTCATTTTCTACATGACTGCCCTGTAGATATTCAAAGGTGGTGATAATGCCCCAACTTGACCTTCGTTTTTATACTCTGAACACTCTTAGGTCTTTCAACAACTGCTATTCAACTTCCTCTAATCATATTTGAGTTTGCCAAGTAGCACTCTTATCCTTTGGAATTCTAAAATTAACCTATGGTCTATGTCTGCACGTGAAAATAGAGAGGACCATGTGTTAAATAAAGTGTGTGTGTGTGTGTGTGTGTGTGTGTGTGTGTGTGTGTGCATGAGCACAGTGTAAAATGTTATTAGTGATGGGTCCACTTAAAGTATATCCACTTTAATTGGCTTATTAGGAAACAGATTTTTCACTTTTTCTTTCCCATCTCCCAGAAGCTGCCTTTTCTAACCATGCTTATTTTTCTCCCTTGGATAATTAGTTGGGACACCTTAATCCTTATATTGTTTTTCAAGGTGTTGCAGATATATTTTTAACAAGCATAACAGGGACAGATGAGAGGGGAACTGTTTACCTTGAGGTCTGTCACCAGTCTCTTTGGATTCATGAACTCAATAAATAAATAAATAAATAAATAAATAAATAAATAAATTAACCTTTGAAAGAAAAACATTAAATGGCTGTGGTTCTCTAGGATAAGCCATTGTTAGATCAGTGACCAGTTTTCATTTCCCTGAAATTTTGGAGCAAGGGCAGTGGGGCTTCTTCCAGATAAGTGCAATGGAAAAAGCTTTTGCTGCTCTAGAGACAGTGTGCATGCCTGACCAGCCCCTCTGTGACACACAAAAGACTCCAGCTAACTTTGGAAAGTGCTTCTAAAAGAAGGTTTGGGAGAAGGTACATTTGTGCCAGTTAATGTAACATGATCTCAGAAAACACAGACAAATAGAATTGGCATATGGCTGCAATCAGCAGACTCAATCTGTAAATAGGGTTAAGACTTGAAGACTCTTAGGTTATGTCTGAAAAATGTCAACAGGTAGTTTGGTACACTGGCAAGGCTGAGGGCGGATGGTAAGAGGACAGTAAAGTTGCCTTGAGACCAAGAGGAGAGACAAATCAGAGAGGCAGTACTATGACCCCCAGATCCAGAACAGATTATCAGAATGACCAGAGGGTGATCTTTCTTTCCAATCCTCGGTTTATGCATCTGTGAAATGAATGAAAATGATCACCATTAAGCCAATGCCCAACCGAAGCCCAACAGTTACTGTAGGAATGGCAGGACCTGATGTCTGTGTCAGGCCCAGAGTAGGACCCAGTAAATGTGAGCATTTTGCCTAAACCTTAAGAGTCCATAGACATAGAAGCTCTTGCTGAGGCAAACCCAAGCTTCATCATGCACCCAACAATGTGATTGATCCAGGGAAGTGCCTTATCTCTGTGCCTCAGCTACTTCTTCTGCAAAATGAGATGACAACAAAAGCTACCTTACAGAGTTATTGTGAAGATTGAATGATCTAATATGTATGCAAAGCTTATGGAGCAGAGCCTGGCACATAATAAGCATGCAAAAGATTTTGCCAGTGTTTAAGGATCTGTCCCCAAGTGTTCCCATTAGTTCAAAAACCTTTGAGGCTCATTTTTTTCCAAGTGTGAAACAGAGAAGGGGCATTAGAGTTATTTTTGGTGATTCTCTATTTATTGCAGCATTTGATAAGTTGCACTGGGAATCCCGTTGCATGTCGCGTCTTGCTCACAGCTGTCTTCTTCCTAAGAGCAGAGCCTGGGTCTTACCTTTCTACTCCAACAGGGTTGGCATTTGGTGTTTCTTCCTATTGTTAGACTGAATTTGAGTTGCCCCTTTTAGGTGGGGAACGGGTATTCTGGAGGTGTGTTGCATATGGCCGATAGACTGTGCTTTAGTGATTGAGACAGTAATCTGTCCTCAGGGCCTACAGGAATCTTCCAGTCCACTCTCTCACACACGCACATCTCGTCCTTCAAGTGAGAATTCCTTAGTGGAGTTCTTACTTGAACTCAGCGCAGACCTGAGAGAGAATGCTCATGTGAAGTGGCTCAGAGACACATATATTTTATGGGCTTTACTGCCTAACCTCCACAGTCCTGCCCCCTAACAGGAACAGCTGCTTTTAGCATTGATATCACACTTGTGACACTGTGTAGCTCTTGGGATACAAAACTCACTTCAGAGTGAAAAATGTTGAACATTGTTGCTTGGTTGGCTTTTCCACTCAGATTAAAAAAAAAAAATTGGGGTGATAACTCACTTCATGAGTTGGAGTTTTGGAACTGTTCTTCTTGATCAGGGGTTCACAAACTTTTTCTAAAGTGCCAGAAAGTAAATATTTTAGGCATTGCAGGCCATATGGTCGCTGTCACAACGATTCATTTTGTTGTTGTAGAAGAAAAACCATAGACAATATGTAAATGAATGGATATGTCACTGTTCCAATAAAATTCTATTTACAAAAATAGGCACCTGGCCAGATTTGGCCTGTGGGTCATAGTTTGCCAACCTCTGTACTTAGTCAGTGAAAAGATCAGTGTGAACATTTTGTCCCTGTTTTGTCACTAACCAACCGTGAGGCCACGGTGAATCATTTAACCTTTCTGGGTCCCAGTGTTCCTCGTCGGAAAATGAAGGCATGGGACAAGGTGACCCTTATGTTTCCTTCTACAGCTAATATATGATGCTCTGTGATTCCAGTTGTGACACTTCATAGGCTTAGCTGAAAACCAAGCAGGATCAAAAGGTTATGGTCCTCTTTTGAAAGCCAACTGTCACATTTGAGCTCATTATCAAATGTCAACAAACAACATGTCCACCTGTATGAAAGAGTTCCTCCAGATTTTGAAGAACTTGAGGGATACTTATCTGGAGGGATGAATACATTTGAAGAATAGGGTAGGATACTCTACCACTTACTTAGAGCTTCCCAAACACGAAACAGTATTACCATTTTTTAATGGGAATGAACAGTCATTGTTTCTCCTCACAAATAGTCTATGAAGGAGATATCAGCATTCCTGTCCAAAAAGCTGAGATTATGGACAGTCAGGAAACATACACCAGCCACTTTACACCAAGTAAGTGGCAGAGCTTTGAATCCACATCTACTAAATCCTATGTTTTTACCATGTCAGATTTTCCTACGCTAATGGAGAAAAAGGTAGTTGTTACCACCGAGGGAAAGGGGGAAATAAATAAATAAATAAATAAATAAATAAACCAAACTTATGGTGGGCAGCAGCAGGTCAACATTAGGGTCATCAAATTAATAGGCTGGATCCCTCTCTTCCCCAACAATCAGTTCTTCAGTGGTAGATATCACAAGTTTTAGTCCTCTTCTCTCCAGTGGTTGCTGTCTTTACCATTTTTTTTTTTAAAGCTTGAGAGCAATTGACCATGATACATAAGCAACAAACTATAAAAACTGAGCATGCAGGTGAGGAGAATAGTGGCATAATCAAATAAAACTTACAACAGAGTTAATTTGACACACACCTAATGATATACATAATGCAATTTTGAGGCATGGTAATTAGGTATAAATGGTAAGCTGTTGACATAAATGACTGCAATTAGTATTGCTTCTGCACAGACAGGCCCTGTGTTAAATTTTACATTTCTCACTTTGTTGGTTCTTTGGGATTTATAAATTATTATCATTGTTGACAGAGTTTAAAACTAGAGAATACGAGGCTTTGGGAATTTGTGGCCGGAGGCCATATTTATTTGTTTTATTTTATGTGTTTGCTTATATTGTTTGTTTATATTATACACTGCCAATTTCACAAAGGCTTTGAGGATTATCTGCAATAACCATATACAATGCAACAGGAAAATGTACAAATTCAATGATAAACAAAAAAGTAGAATCAGAGGAATTATCAGTGAGAAAAAGAAGTCTGGAAAAAAGAAGTCTAGACCATGAAAGAGACTGAAAGTTGACTATGTTTCTTGGCACAATGGAAAGATTCATTCAACTTCTGTGAACTGAGTACCTAGTACATCAATTTATTTCTAATTATCTTAACAACCCCGCAAAGTAGATATTCTAAATCCCATTTTACATATAGGTCAGAGAGACAAAAATATGTTTACCAAGTTCATTCAGCTAGCAAATTAATAGAGCTAAGGTGAAAACTCAGTCTGCATGAGCTCAGACTCATTGTCTACTCTGCTGGGTAGGAGACTAGTGGAGGGGAGACAATGATGGGGGTGATGATGGGACTGGGATTTGGAAGAAATAAACTGAATCTCAACATCTAGACTAGTGAGGAAGGCAGAGAGGCCAGAAATCAGTTGCCTTGCAAGGTTCATGCATACATACACACCAATGGGCACCAGAGGAAGAGCCCTGGAGACTAGGACTTAGCAAATACTCAGTGTTTGAGTCCAACCGGAATGAACATAACATGACCACCATGTTTAAAATTTCAATCATACCACACTAGGCCCACCCCCACTCCCTGGGCTGCAATGAGGACAGGAACATGTGGTCTCCAGGGCCTTGCAAGCATAGCTAGAGAAGTAGTTACTTTGTTTATATCAAGTCATCATCACAGGCAAATGTCAGAAGGAAACTATTTTATCTGTCGACCCACAGAGAGTTTCCATTTACAGCAAATGCCAAGCTGGGATCATGGTTCCTTGAAGAGTCAGGCATGGGTGTCTTCATCTTATTTGCATGAAGACACTTCAGGACAGAAATACTGGCTGTCAGGGCCCATCATTCTACATGAACCTAAACAAGCAAACTCTGCCTTCCTTCTTAAAAGTCAATAAAAGCAACTTTGACTTTGCTTAAATCTCCAATTTTGAAATCAGTGTGGTTTCCTCCATTACATGTTACTACAGAAAAGTCACCACCTCCTATGATAGCCCTCAAAATTACGCACCTCTCCCTCTTCTCTTATCTCTGTCTCTCATCTAATTTTCCAACTTAAGGAAAGGAGAAAGGAAAATAACATTTATTCTTCTTCCATAAAAAAAAAAAAATCTTTCTTTTAACTTCAGGTTGTTTTCTCTGCATGAATCTTTGAAAGAATTGAAATCTCTCCTAACAACATTCACAGCTTAATTATTTTATTCTCTGTTCTAAGGTCTATGACTCTATTCTTCAGTTACTTAGTTGGAACCCACCAAACATTTCTTTTCTTACATCTGTGTTTATTCGCAGCATTTGTTTTCAGTGATTTCAAAACATGACTGTTCTCCTTGTGTTTAGGCTCTGAAAACATCAGCGTGCATGTCAAACATTAGAGAATGTACCTGGATCCTTGACGTCACTTGGCCATTCATTAAAGGGGATTTGTGCAGGTCAGACTTACTCAGACACTGTTCTAAGTGCTTAGACACAGCTGTGAATGCAGCAATAACCTTGCCCTCATGGAACTTACATTCCAGCGAGGAAGATAGGCAATAAGAAAATACAGAGATGATATAATTTTAGATAGCTCTACATGAAAAAAGAGGACAAACTTAATGCAGAGGCTCATTTTTATTTTATTAAAGATTTATTAAAACTTTATAGTTTTAGAGGGAGAGTACAGGCATGGACAAGCAGGGAAAAGGGTAGAAGGAGAGGGAGTTAAGCAGACTCTTTGCCGAGTGGGGAACTCAATGTGGGGCTCAATCCCAGAACCCTGAGATCCTGACCTGAGCTGAAATCAGGAGTCGGATGCTCCTCTGGTAAGAGTCACCCACGTGCCCCAGCCACTCTATTTTAGATAATGATTTCTAACATTGCCTCTTTGAGGAAATAATATTTGATCAGTAAAGTGAGGGAACAAGTTTTGGAAGAAGAAAATTTTCACTGAAAGGGCCAGTCTATGACACATAAATCCCATGAAAGAATTTGGATTTTATTCTAGGTGGGAGGAGAAGCCTTTGGAAGCGCTGGAGCAGGGGTTTAAATGACACAGTTTAAATGTTCTCAAACACACCTAGACAACACTGTAGAGAGACCTTACTGGAGAAGAGAGAAGCTGCAGGCTTGCCTTAAGCTGTCTGTGGGTAGGTGGAATGATGAGTAATGAGTTTATGCAGGGGAGGGTATAGGAGGACTGTATAGCATGAAGCATGGTGGAACCAGACAGAATTGGGCTTGTACCTCAGATTGAAACCTGTGCTTGGGCTGACTTGGTATCTACACACACTTGGACAAGGAGCTTGAACTCAACCGTGAAGTGTAGATTCTGTTGCCTACTCTGCAGGGATATTAGGATACATCACGATATAATACAAACAGAACATGTGGAAGAACAATCCTTTTTCCTTTTTTCCCAAAGATTTTTATTTACTTATTTGATAGACAGAGATCACAAGTAGGCAGAGAGGCAGGCAGAGAGAGAGGAAGGGGAGCAGGCTTCCCGCTGAGCAGAGAGCCCGATGCGGGGCTCGATCCCAGGACTCTGGGATCATGACCTGAGCTGAAGGCAGAGGCCTTAACCCACTGAGCCACCCAGGTGCCCCCCTTTTTTAAAGATTTTATTTATTTATCTAAGAGAGAGTGAGAGAGAGAGAGAGAGAGAGAACATGAGCATGAGTGGGGAGGGCTGGGTTAGAGAGAAAAGGAGAAGCAGCCTTCCTGTTGATGGTGGGCTCAATCCCAGGACCCTAAGATCATGACCTGAGCCAAAGGCAGACACTTAACCAATTGAGCCAGCCAGGTGCTTCTGGAAGAGCAAGCCTTGTTATTAATGTAAAAGGCATGTTCTTGTGAGTCAAAAGAGTAAGATTTGAATCTAATTTTAACTAGTTACACTTGCTTGGTGCATGCCTCTTTGTTGCATTAGCTAAGACTTGCCCCTCCCTTGAAATATATGTAAAATGATATCCGTTTTACATGGTTGTTTTGAGAACTAAAGCCACATGTGGAAGCACCTAAGGTAGGGTAGATTCAGTTTAGTAAGTGCACGATTTTGGACTGGTTCCCTTATTTCTCTTTCTCCCAGTTTCTTCTTCTAGAACATGGAAATGTCTGATATGTTTGTGAAGATCAAATGAAAGAATACATCTGTAATGTTTACCAGAATATAGTCTGTGTTAAAAAATGCAAGATAATATAATATTTATCATCAGCACCTTCTTTTCGCTGCCCCTTCCCTGCATGTGAAACAGATTTTTTGCTAAAGATCTAGTGTATGAATGGCTTTTGATGCACAGCCTAATGGATATCTGCAATCCTCTTACTCTGCTTTTACATCACTAAAACCTTGAGAAGGGGAATAGCATAGGCTCAAGGACATTAGGCAGAACTTGAAATGATATTCATCTGCCCCTGCCACTACTTATCTGCTCATGGAAGAGTCCCTTTCCAACTTAGTACCATTACACCCACGGGTGCCTTTCAGTCATTTATTCTACACCCATCAAGTGTCCATTTCATTTCAGGGCACTAGAAAATGAGAAAGATGCTAATAATAATAATAATAGCAATAGTAGTAGTAATAATAATAATAATAATAATGCAAGGATATGTGATATCTATCCTGGCAATCAACACAGTTCAGAGCAGAAGTCCCAAACTAATGGCCCATGGGTGCCTCATGAACGGTGCATGCATAAATATGTTTTAATATAATTTCCCAAATTTAAAATCAGGGATTTTTTTTTAACACTAGGAGCCCCAGACTACTGACTTTTCCTTGTAAAATATGAATATTTTACAACAATTATATGCAACAGTATAGCAGCTGGCTCTGTCCATGAGGCATGGGCCTTTCATTAAGACACAACCCCCCAAATCCCTATTTACTTTTACACCCAGCTCCCTCATCCATCCATATTATTCAATGGCACACAGGATTGTGAGTGTGAAACCTTGGTTGATTACAAGAAAAAATGTGGTCTAGACATGGAGCCTCTCCAAAAGTCCAGGTCATGGAATTCATTTTTCTGGTTGAAACATGAATGTTAATATTGCAAACTAAAGTCTCCAAACAGCCAATTATTTGGGCTGTGATTTGCCTGCTTTGCTTCATCATCTATCGCTCCTATGGCTTAACATCTGTGAGTCTGTAAACAGGACATGGATCGAATTGCACAGACTGTTGTTTTGTTTAAAACTGATGTGCCATAATCCTGATTAAAGCATCATGTGGGAGATTTTATAAAAATACTTATATGCAGTTCTCATTAGAGCGAGTAAGAACCTAAATCACATTTAATGATCTAAAGCTTGGAACTAGTTACACTTACTTACCTCAGGGTTTAAGTACAGGGAACCCAAGGATGAGGAAATGGACACTGCTTCCCTGCGTACTTGATCAGGTCCTGAACCAACAGAACCACTTGGGCCAGTTGATATGAAATTCTTGCCTGGCTTCATTAGCTATCATTTAGTTAGTTATTGTCATTTTTCCCTTTTACCTTGTTCCGTTATTGGCTGCTATTTTTACTTATTAGAAATGGTGGTGGCAGTTCTACTATTGTGCCAGAAACCCAAGCTAATTAACAAAAGCCACCAAAAGAAAGAAATCTACCGTTTCTAACCCCAGGGGTTCTTTCCAGGCAATGTAGGCCACCAGGTGGAATAAATGGGACACCCAGTATATACAATTAGAATATTTACTTCAACAAAGATTATACCACTGGAAGGACGAGGGGTCTACGAATCCAAGAAATTTCAAGCTTGAAACACAACCCACTCCCTTTGTCCCTGGACCAAACATCCTCAATTTCGTCTCCAAACCTTCTCCCAAGATGGAGTGGTCAGGTCACGTACTGCTCAGTTTGTATTTCTTGTTCTTTTGCTTTTCTCATTTTAGTAGTATTCGCATATGGAAGCAGTATATAACCAAGGGAGCAAGACCATGGCCCTGGAAGTTCAATGCTAAGGTTTCAGTTCTATGTGGTAGAATGCCAGTGGTCTTTTTTTAATTCATCTTGTCTCTTGTATTTATGAAGAGAAAAACTTCATTATTTTCATATTGTATTTTGTCCCATTATCTCCCTTAAATTCTTCATATTAACACATTATATTTCATAAAGTATGTATCACATCTCTCTTTCTTTTGAAATAAAAGATTTCTAATTAATACGCAGGAATACTCTCTTAGTTTCTCCTCTTACCCAAAGATTTACTTTTAAGTGAAATTCTATAGTTTTTGGAAACCATACACAGTCAGAAAAAAAAAAATCTTCCTTCTGCTTTTCAAAAAATGTTTGACAGGTGGTCCCCGTTTAATACATTTCCATATGTGACTGCAGAGTTACAATCATAAGAGATTAAAAAAGATTTCTTTTATACTCCAGAGCCCATTTTTACTTGGCAGTTTCAACTCTGCTTATCATTTAGAGTTGTCATTATAAAAACAAAACAATTTTTAAAAGGTTCTCACTCTTCTCCACACTGGATAAAAATTCCTGAAAAAGAATTTTTTTCTCTCACTTTTTGTTTTTTTTGAAGTATAAACATAAGGTATAGCAAGTTGTATGTGAAGAAACTGATTTCATTACCATGTAGTCTTTGTAGGATTCTGAAAACAATCACAAGTTGTTGGAGAACAGATTGTGGCTTTACACCCCCTGTTAGGCCAGTTGCAGAGAGCCTGTCCAGCCTGGACTTTGAGGGCAGCCGAGCTGCTTCCACGTAGGGTCAGGGCTCCTCTGCAGTGCAGGAGGAACAGCCCAGTCCTCAAGAGTCCAGAAATGTCAGATACACAGAGAACTACTTCCCCCTTCTGCATGCAGATTCCTAACATCTGAGATTGGCTGAAGGAAGAGAAGCAAAATCCCAAGTGGTGCTAGGGCAAAGCAGGCAGTCAAAACACATCTATGGCAAAAAGTAGGAAAAGAGGGGCCAAGGAAAGAGGGAGGAAATGTAGGGAAGAAGAAAGGAAAGAGGGCCAGCAAGGAGGAGAAGGTTAGAAGCATTCTCATTCTCAGCCTTCTCTAGGTGTGTAATCCGGGGCGGGGCAGTTCCTTGCTACAAGAGGCAGAGGAGTCCTAGATCTATGAAAAGATCATTGGTTTCCTTCCTCTCTCCTGAGAAGTGTCCTCATTGTAAATTATTAATCATATCAAAAAGAAGAAAGCTGTTTTTTTAATTATTAAATTATTATTGATATATTCCTCATGTTGTACTTTTCATCCCCGTGACATTTAGTTTATGCCTGGAAGTTTGTACCTCCTCATCCCTTCACCATGTCACTGATCCCCAGCCCCCTTCTCTCTGGCAACCACCAGGTTGTTCTTTGTATGTATGGGTCTGTTTCTGTTGTTTGTTTGCTTGTTTTGTTAGCTAGGGCTCTTACATTCACAGTGCATAATACAGCATCGACAGGATTCTAATTATTCCTTAAGAGTTTATACAGAAACTGGGCAAAGAGTGTGTACAGAGCCCTTGGGCTCTTGAGGGCAGAAGGGAAATTCTTGACTGCTAAAACATTGTTCCCAATTTTCAAGATTTTCTCAAACTAGGATCTGCTTGTTTGGTACAGTCATGACAGACATAGGCCTAGTGTTCCTACACTGAAATAGCTCAGTTTGTTGGGAAGAAAGTCCTTTTCCTACTAAACTTTCAGGTTAGGGTTGAGAAAGCCCTTCTCACAAATCTGTCCAGATGTGGTAGAAAGAAAGGGTAAGTTAGGAAATGTCTTGATTTTCTCAGAAGGCTGCCGGAATATCCCATGTGGGATGAGGCTGGCCCCACACGGAGAGAAGGGCAGGCAAAACATGAGCAACTGGAATTGCTTAGGGTCCTCTGGATCATGGGCACATCAACACTCATCACCAGTTGTCTCAAGTCCTCTGTATACAGATATGGAGTATGATTAATACAAATAGCAATCATCATTACCATTACCATTGAGCGATGCATGTCTCACCCCAAACCAAGCTGAGCTTTTGAACATTAGTAAAGACTGTGAATTGGGGGTATGGCTCTCTAGTGCTTTTAGGGTGGATGCAGACTCTAGATGGTCAGTCAGTGAGGCCTTCCAAATTGCACACTTATTCATGCCGTCCTCCTCTGTGGAACCCAAAAAGGCCCCTCCACCCCAAAGGCCCACCTTGGAATCAATAGGCCAGCTATTTCTATACTCACCACTGCTACCTTCCCCTTTTCTTCTTGTTTTTTTTTTTTCACTGTTTTATCTACATTCATGTCTTCTTGCAACCAGGCTGTAAGCCTCCTGGAGGGCAGAGGTGGACATTATTGATTGCTCCCTTCCCAGCCATTATTCTTCTGCAGGTGAGATGGGAAGATAGCAAGTAAAGCACTGAGGAGGTCATGGGAGGCCTTTTGTCTTTTTGTCTTTCGGTATTGTCTGTGGTGGTTGGTGTTCCACTTGGGGCTGGGCTTTGGGCTGGCATGGCGTAAGTAGAGATACAGGTCACCAAGCAGCACTAAGCAAGTGTCCAGTCACATGAAGGATCCATGAACACAACCAAAAAGATGGGTCCCATTCATCCGTAAGAGAACATTAATTGTGAGGTTGAAGGAAAAGCACAATAAAGAAAAGGCCTGTCTTTGAAAGAAAACTTTAATATGGGTGCAGTTTCTATAAACTGCAAAGACTACATTTGTTGTGAACTTCCATGGAACACTGGACAAAATATAGTTATTAATATTTAGAAAAATGAAAACTAGTAACACTGTGGTGCAATTCCAACAAAACCCAGTGGAAAGCTCCAATTCTAAGATCCAAGAACCCCAGCCCATTAGCAAGTATTACAGTGCCCCAATAATTTAAATATAGTGCCCAAATATTCCTATTTTGTTTTTTGTTTTTAAGGTGCAGACCAAGATGATGGTGTATTTAGAGCCTTTACTCAGTATTAGGCTCAGCATAACTCTGTAGTTGATATGAAGGAGAATCATGGGAAGGCCATAGCTTCTGGTTCCAGATGTCAGGGTTACTTGAGCTGAGGTCCAACACTTGCCATATTGCATAGATCTATCTTGCTCTTTTCTTCATGTGGGAAAAGATGGTGGGCAAAATCCTGGTCAGGAGCAGCACCAATGGAAAAAATCTCTCTATAGCTGAGGCCAAACATGATGGGGCATTTAAGGGAGGCAGGTGACTTCTTCACGTTTTGTAGGGAAAAGAGACGACAAACCAGGACAGGCATGCTAACAGGCGACACAGGGTCTGAGGACCAGAACAGAGAGATTAAGGAGAGGTAGGTGGCATATGGAGACAGTTATAAAGGAATCTGCTTTAAGACTTCAGATGTCTTGGGGAGTCTGGGTGGCTCAATGGGTTAAGCCCCTGCCTTTGGCTCAGGTCATGGTCTCAGGGTCCTGGGATCGAGCCCTGCATTGGGCTGTCTGCTCAAAAGGGAGCCTGCCTCCCCCTCTCTCTCTCTGCCTGTCTTTCTGGCTACTTATGATCTCTGTCTGTCAAATAAATAAATAAAATATTTAAAAAAAAAAAGACTTCAGATGCCTTAAATTTTTATTTATTTCTTTTTTTTTCCAGAGAGGGTTGACTTCTCTTTCAGTCACTGACTTAACCTTTACTTTTATCTAGGAGAGTTACCTTGGGAGAAGACCAATAAGGATTTGACTTGTTCATTTGGCATGATTTAATACCTGAGTTAGCTTTTCAGAAATCTTGCCAATATTAGCATTGTGTGCAGACACTTCTCAGATGAGTGGCGCCCTGGGACACTGGTGGAGATGGCACTGTTAAATCATACAGCAGTGTCCTCTGCCACTCTAAAAGGCAGAGAGTGGGCAGCGGCTTTCCAATGCCATCTTCTGGGTCATCTACGGGAGCTTGTCTCAGAGTGTCCCTGGTACACTTCCACGGTGGTGAGAAGCTGTGGGGTAAGTATGGGCAGAGACAGGACAGGGTCAGTCAGGGTGACTGCTGTGGGCCACAGTGAGCCATGTCAGTGTCTCCCGTAGCATGTAGATACCCCAGTCCATGGCATTGAGTGACTGAGGGCTGGAGTAGGCAAAGACAAAGATTGGTAATAGAGCATGGGAAGAAGTACCCCCCTTGACATAGCACGTATAGAAGGGCACAGTGCAAAGACAGAGCTCACAGACCTTGTGGCCTGCCCCTTCCAGTTGAATGAGCTTGAATCAGTTACCCTGACCTCCCTGAATTCCAGTCTCATCACTCTCAAGTAGGAAACTCAGCAGGCTCCTGTGGCATGTTCTGAACCATTTGCATTTGAGAAGCCCCTTCCTTCCTTTCTGTCTCCTCTACCCCATCACCTAGGTGGATTTTTCTATCTCTACGTTGCACGGAACTATAGAAACAACCCCATATGGCTGTCACTCAGATAGAAAGAAAGTTATTGCTTTTTCAAACCAGGATGGAATTACAGCAGGGATATAAAATGTTGGCTTCTATCAAGTAATTTCAGATGTCGTGTTGGCTCCTCTGCCTTCCACAAATGCTCTCTTTTCCTGCCCACTGGCCTGACGCTACCTCTTCTCCTTGAGAAAGGTCAGATAAAAGAGCTGCATCTAATTCATGTTATTTATTGAGCACACAAATTACAGTATTTCAATTTGCCAGCTGCAAAGTGACCTTGCCGTTTTTGATCATGGCGGGGGGGGGGGGGGGCTGACATAACAAGATCCCCACTCCCTCAATAAACAGGTAATTTGAGCTGTTCTTTAGATGTGAAAAAGGTGAAGGACTTGTGACAACAACTCCTGGCTGGACATCAGGAGTCACTGAAAGGCTGAGCGATGGTGGTGAAGGCTGTCTGGCCTTAAACAGGTCTCACCAGAAGTCTCGGGATCATCATGATAGCTAGAGCTGTCCTCGGGGGTCATGTGATACATACAGCTTCTGCTTTTTTTTTTTTTTTTTAAGATTTTATTTATTTATTTGACAGACAAAGATCACAAGTAGGCAGAGAGGCAGACAGAGAGAGAGAGGAGGAAGAAGGCTCCCTGCTGAGCAGAGAGCCTGATGCAGGGCTCTATCCCAGGACCCTGGGATCATGACCTGAGCCGAAGGCAGAGGCTTTAACCCACTGAGCCACCCAGGTGCCCCAGCTTCTGCTTTTATCTCAGACTCTTGACCTTCTCCTATTTCTGGTTTTGGAATTTATTGTTTCCCTGGAGTCCGGGCCTGTCTACTAGAGCTAAAGACAAGGTGTCCTCACCATGGTGGGCATTCCGTAAAGGTCAAGCTGTTCTGGTACATGTGGTAAATGTTGAAACAGGCCTCTCTGAGGAAATGGTCTAGAAGGGTTTTCTGTCAGCCAAATTGGTGGTGGTTCATGTTCTTTATCAGCAAAGAGCAGCACAGTGACCTCTCCCACCTACGTGCAAGACACAGTTTCTGCTGGCCAATATATCAGCCCGGTAGCTAGCTCTGTTCATTTGTCCTTGTATGCTCAAAGTCCGGTCACAGCATCTACCATTAATGATATCAAAATATTTAATAACTGAGCAATTAGTGGTTAACTGTCCTATTTACTTTTCTCTATCAGGATTTGATTAAATATAGTTCACTTTTTTTTTCCCCTAAGCATTCAAAGTTTCTATATGCCAATTGCACACTTCAAAAACAAATTATCTAGAGGAAGGCTGCTTTTCCCTCTCAAAACAGCAGGAAAAATGGTAGGAATTTTTAAGTGTAATGGAAAACATATACACATTGAGATGAGCATTATTATTATCATCATTATTATTATTACTATTATTAGTTAAATAATGTTAAATAAAGTTGTTGAATAATGTTTTTTACATTTTTCAGATTATAAAAGAAACACAAGCTCAATTTAGAAAGTTTAAAAATTACAAAAATTTAGAAAATACATAAAACCTATACTGATATTCCTGAGAACTAATGCCTTAACATTTTGATTCCATGGCATTTATTTTGCTGTGTTTTTAAATGTGCACGCTCTCTCTATGTAGATAAATAGATAGATAGATAGATAGGTAGAGATAGACAGATATGCATGAATTGTTAGCCTTAGAATATATGCTTGTATATGTATCACAGAAATGAGAACTACATATATATGCATATATGTACACACACACAAGAGTTCATAGAAGCCTACATATTTAATATTCAGCATCTTGATTTTTTATACTTTATCTTATTTTATGATCTAAATGGTACTCAAAACTAAGCTTTTAAAGTGTTTTTAATTTATCAGGATGCAAACCCACACCTTTGAGTCCTTGAGGCTGAAAATTCCGTGTCCATAGGAGAGTGTGTTTTGTCCTTCCCATTCTGTTCCCAGCATATCTCTCTTTTCTGATCTCTTCATTGCCTGCTCCCTATCCCTGACCTCAAAGAATGAGTACACCCGCCAGCATGTGTTCCACTAGAATTCAGTCCCCTAAAACATAACAAATGGTCATTAATGGAGAGATAATACCCATGGCTTCACACCTCATTATTGGGAGACATGAATTAATTTGTGTGGCAGAATTAAGGGGAAGGAAATGCCACTTATTGAGCTTAATGATGAAACAACTCAAAGTAGAAAGCTTGGAGCTCTGAAGAGGCCTTCCTCTCAGGGGTTTTGTGGCCGGCAAGCCAAGCAACATTCATATCTAGGAGGCAGATGGTGACGACAATCTAAATTCTTCACAAAAGCTGCTGGCTTCTTTATCAGCGTTAGGTAAGAAAATGGTGACTACAGAATCAGATAGCTCTGGGTTCAAATCTTGCCTCTTCCACTTGAAACGTGCACATCCATACATGTTATTTCTCCGTTTTATAGGTGTCTTTTTCCTCTTATGTAAAAAAAAAAAAAGGTGGCAAAACCTGTATTTATCTTGGTGTTTGGGGGTAATAGATACGTAGGGTGTGAACAGTGCCTGGCTCCTGGGCGTTGTGTAATCAGTGCTCATTCTGCATGTGCACACCTGCCCACAGACACACTGCCCTAAGATCCTGACACCAAGGAGATACTTGGGCGAAGGGCTGGAATGCCTCTGCAATGGTGGATTAAAAATCCTTCCTACTTTCTGTATCAACGATCAGATTTTTTTTTAATTTATTTATTTGACAGAGAGAAAGATCACAAGTAGACAGAGAGGCAGGCAGAGAGAGAGGAGGGAAGCAGGCTCCCTGCTGAGCAGAGAGCCCGATGTGAGGCTCGATCCCAGGACCCTGAGATCATGACCTGAGCTGAAGGCAGAGGCTTTAACCTGCTGAGCCACCCAGGTGCCCCAGATTTTTTTTTTTAATGATTTACTTTTTCCTTATTGTTCCCCTTCTTTGGCAGTCATTCTTGTCACGTCCAGCTTAATGTGTACACTGAACAAATGCCTTTTCTTAAATATTGCTTCCCTTCCAAATGAATCCATTATATGTATAGAATTTAACACCCTCACCCAACCCAGGCCTTTTCTAAACTATAAATCAGTTTTTTTAAAAATTCTTTCTTAGTGTCTAATTTCTTTCTTTTAAACACAACTGTTGCTTTCCACTAGACTTTGTCCATATTGTTGATATTATCATGCAGTTGCTGAGATTAGAAACTGGAGCATCACTCTAGAATCTGATCACAAAATTTAGGGGCTAATTAGTGTTTTCCCCCATACTGAAATATCCTATAGTTATTCTGACATCTTGCTTAATTTTGCAGTTTTAGTATGCCTTGTACACCACCAGTAGCTTGTGTTCCACTAAGACCACCAAGTCCTCTTTGGTCTCAGTCCCTCAGAGGTAGTACTTATTCCCCATCTTAGGTTTGAAATGTTTTTGTTACTGTGATGCTGGTGGTGGTAGTTGTTTTCCTTTGTTTTAACTCCTGACATTAAGGCAAATTTTGAGGTATCTACATTTTTCCTTTTTAGATTCTTGGTAGTTTGCTCATTATCATAGGATTGGTTATAATTTAGAAATTGATCTACAGAGCAACATTTCAAATAAGGAAAAAAAAAGGTAGTGTAGAAAAGCTCTCAGAATTTTAGGGATCTCCCCAGAAAGACCGTCAAAATTAGTTTCTCACCCAACTCAATCCCTTCTCACTATTTGTGGTGCCCCTGGCCTGTCATACAGATGCATCTGTGCTCACTCTGTAGCTTTAATCAGATATTAGGATGGTATACCACACAAAATCAATTTTACATAAGGGAGTGTGTGCATTCTTTTTTCTCTCTCTTTAATCACAAAACAGTGACGTTCAAGTGTTTCTTAGGGTGATTACATTATTGTCAGAGACAGCATTCCACAAAACCAGGAGTGATCAACATTCAGGATGAAGATGCTTCCTTTAATTATAAGAAATGTCAGTCTGCAAGTCACATGGAGGGGAAGGGGGAGTTTTATTTCAATTCACTCAGAGACAGATGCACTTCCAACTTCCAACTATTAAAATCCAAACCCTGTGGCTCTGGCAGAATTAATAGGATTTCGATGCATTCCTGATAGGTTTGACTTTCAGATTTCAGTGGTTGGCCCCATGCCCGTGCTTGACACTGCTCATCTGCTCATTTCTGCTCCCCTAGGACAAGGCTGTTTCAGAGTACACATTTTATATTTCCATCAAAACCAGTGAGGATGTCTCTGAAAAACAAACCTGTGGTATTTTTTTTTTTTCCTACTGATGTGATTTGGATGATTCCACAGTAAATAAAAGAGATGAAAAGACATTAGTTGAGAAACATTAATACTATAAATAAGGGGTGGGGGAATGTTTGGCTTCTGGTATCTTTTCCAACAATTAATTTCATGAAAGAGTATTCTGATAGTTTACAAACAATGCATGAAAATGCACATTGGTCTTTGACAGGACTTCAAAGAGCCTGCAGAGCTGAGATGATTTCCATCACAGAAAATCAATTTCCTGTAAATGGTGAAGAAGCAAAGATTTTAGGCCAACATCAGATAGGATTCTCGAGAGTCTATTTTCTGCTTGTTTTCTGGAAGCACTCAATGGAAATTTGAAATAGATATATTGTACCATGATTTAATTTCTCCTTTTTCTTTCCATCATATTCAGTGATATTAAAGTTCATATTTTATGTATATTTTTAGACGTAGTTTTCTTCCACAAAGAAAGTAGTACAGTTAAATACATGTTGAGTGCTCCCTGTTTTCAGTCTAAACATAAATGTTAGTGAGAGATGGAGAAAAGATAATCGTGCAGTAATAAATCCCAATTACTGCATCCTCACCAATCTGCCTGTTGTCGGGAACACAAAGCCTAAATTTATACAAACCAAAAATAAGGAGATTTAGAAAACCTTACCTAAATAAGGCTCAAATCATACTTAGGGGCACCTGGGTGGCTGAGTTTGTTAGTATCTCACTTAGGCTTAGGTCATGATCTAGGGTCCTGGGATGCAGCCCCCTGTCAGGCTCCCGACTCAGCAGGGAGTCTGCTTCTCCTTCTCCTGCTGTCCCTCCCTGCTCCTTGTACTCTGTCTCTCTCACTCTCTTCCTAACTTATGGTTAGGAAATATTTCTGTTTTCTGGGCTCTGGATTTCAGGAAATGAAAATCACCCCCCCTGTTAATTCCAGTGCTGCTGCGTAAGTAACAGGAAGTGCCCTGCTCTGCCAGCTCATTTCCTCTTATTGTTCACTTTCAATGGGCCCCTCAGCTATGTTTTTGTGCCACCCTCTCCCCTCAGATGTACTGAGACTGGTAAAAGCCAGCAGCTTCCACTGGAAAGGAGCTGGGTTGGAGATACCAAGAACAGTATGAATTCCCCTTCTTTAAGAGAAAGGGAAGGGGAGTTATAGGGAAGCTAGAAACTTTCATCTACCAAAACCTAGTAGGCATTTAGATGGATACATTAAAGGAAAATAAAAACAGACCTTTTAAAAACATTTCAATGTAATTTTATATTTGATTTCACTTAAATATTAATTTTGTATTTCTATTATTTATACTTTTAATGTAATTCTACATTTTTTTATAAAAACCTTGAATAGTCATAGCAATTAGTACAGTCCCTTGCTTTTGGAGCTCAATGAAAAATTACTGAATGAATAAAGATAAAGAGAATAAGAATTTCTGTGTTCTAAAGAATGATTGTATTTCTGAGTCAAAACTTACAGTATGTAGGAATTCCTTCCCTTGCACCTAATCAGGCTATGGCAATTTAGGATACAATTAATCGTATTGAGTATCATGAAGATATTCTGGGAATATGTGTTACCTGTATGCAAATAAACCTATATCCAGGTATTCCTTTTTCCTTCATTCTTTTGCTGTTGGTTTCAAGCTAGCTTATCATCTATATCTCTCAATACATTTTCATTCCAGAAGCATTTGAACTCTTTGATCTAGCAAACAGATCAGTGGGGACTTTGGCAAGCTATTTTGTTTTATGTGTTCTTTTCTTACATGATGAAAGTCATATATCTGCCTGCATCACACGTTTGTGGTAAGGAACAAGTAAGATTATCAATGCATTCTGAGAGATAGAAAGTGCATTATATTTATAAGGCAGTATTACTTACACAGTGGTGATAATAGTATTGGTTAGTAGTAGATCTATATTAACAAACAAATTAGGATGCTCTCTTCTACATCTTCCATCTTGAGTGAATCAGTAGCTGTTTGGGCTCATAAGTTATTTTGAGATTTGAAGTTGCCTATGGGACAGAAGGGTATGTCATGCATCTAAGAAGAAAGTCATTCAAATAGCTAAGTACAGTTTTGACTTGACTTTAGTTATGTATAATCTAGGTAAAGTAAATTCAAGATTATACCTTTCTAAGTATAATTCCTTCCCAAAAGAATCTGATTTAAAAATACACTTTCAGCATTACATTTTCTCTCATTCTCCCAGTGTGATAGAAAAGTAGAAATGTGTTTGTTCCTTATCTGCCAACATTGTATTTTTTTTTATAGGAACACATTTATCTGCACTGGAAATCATCTTCACATTCTCCTCAAAAGAAATACAGAACAGAAATGATCTCAAATACAGTTATGTATTCTTCATTTAAAGTAATCGTTGGTGACATTATAGGCAGTATCTCATTTAGTTCTGAAAGTATTCCTCACAGGAGATAAATTACCCCAATTTTACAGATGAAGAAACTGAGACTCAGGAAGATGAAGTAAGTCACTGAAACTCACATAGCTGTCAGGAAACTCCATTTGGACCCCAGGTTTCTTTGATGTTCATCCCATGCATCTTTGCTTCTCAATTATCTGGGAAGCTTAAAGCTTGTATCACTAAAATCAAGCATTTTGACTTCAGCACAACAAAGTTCTGGAACCTATGTCCTCACTGACAAATCCAGGAAATAATCCTTTTGTCTCATCCCTCTGGTTCTTCAACCATGTGCTTTCACCTCAGTATTTGCCAGGTGCTTAAAAGCATGTCTACCAAAATTCTCTAATATGTTTAGACTTACCAAGAATCTGCTATTGTAATACTACCTTGACATTCTTGCCTTTCAGTCGTTCTTTATCTCTAAGGTACTAACTTTTCTCTGACCTCATCTTCCACCTGTCTCTTGAGTCCCAACAGTCTTGGCTGTGCTGTTCTTTCTCTTCCTGTCAGAAGCTTTATGCCATTTTGTTCTCTACCAGCAAAATTATTTCACTTTTACACTTCCAAATTTTCTATGCTTAAATTTTGGCTTCCTTACCATGAAACCTCTGCATATTAGACCCAGAAATTTTGTTATTCATTCTCATAAGTAACAAAGAAGTATCAAATCAATCCCTCAGTATGAAGACATTCCACGTTTTGCTTATTCATTTTTGTGACTTGTGCTGGCCTTCCAATATTTGGCTTAGACATCACTTCTACCAAAAATTCTGTATGATAGATATGTCACTGATAGTCATCAGTATGATTTAGACTTTTCTTCACTACAGCTGTTTATTTCTGTATCCCTACAACTGGACATAGTTATTGGCATTGTATAAACATCCATTAATGAAATAATAAGTGAACATTTGAATGAATTATTGAAATATATGTCCAAAAATGAGAGGTTGCTTTAAACTTCTCTATTTCTCTGATCCAATTTATAATGTCACCTCCTAAAAAACACAGTCTGCTAATTATTTTATGGTAACCTTGAAACCCTTTAAAGATTTTCCTTCTTAACTATTTTCAATAAATAGTAAAAATGTCTATTTTCCTTTGAAATATGTTCAAGTCTTATGAAAAGTCGAAAACAAAATGTATATTCAATGTGTTGTAATCCAGTAGAATCAATTGATATTGAATTTATGTCACTGTATTTCTTCTGGGTTGAATAGCTTCCTTTCAGAAACCATCATCCATTGCATTAATCAATCTAATCAAATAGTAAATCACAGTCAATCCTTTCTCACTTGGAAAATGTATAAAACATAGTTAATGTATTTTACTGCAACCCCCAGATGGTCTATTTCTAATTTTTTCTATGAAAGGTTATAACGAAGTTGACTTAATTATTCATACAGTCATCCAACCCCCCCCCCTTTTTTTTGGTGTAAGGTGCAAGGAACTTCTCAAAGGCTGAGGGTAAAGAGATGAAAGATAGCATCTGCCCCCTCAGATGTTCACTATCAAGGTAGAGAAGTAGATGAGTAGATAATTACAACAGATTATATTATTGGCTCTAAGATAGATAGATACCCAGGATTTTATGACAAAGAGCAGAAGGAAAAGCCATTTAGATCAGGGAATTTGGAGGATTCCAGAGGAAGCTACATATTTGCTGAAGGTAAAATGCTGGTAGGTTATGGAAGTGAAGGAGGTTGAGGAAGCATCTGAGGGAGAGAGAGCAGCCCATACAAAGACAAATAGACAAGAATGACAGAGACATATGTTTGGGACTGAAAATATATCTGTTGGATGAGAGGAACATTGGAATTGCCTATCTGAGAGAAGGGAAGGCTGTGAAGCTAGAAATATATGCAAGAACTCCTTCAAAAGAGCCACATGTGCATTTCCCATCATTTTGCGGGGGAGGGATATGGAGTTATACAGAGGATCAGTGTGATTCAGAAGAGCACTTGGATGCAAAATTTTGGTAGAAAGCTGTCAGGTAAAATATGATTACATTTCAGATAAATAATGAATAACTTTTTAGTCTAAGCACATTCCAAGTATTGTGTAGGACATACGCTAAAACATTCTTCATTATTGACCTGAAATTCAACTTTAACTGGCTACCCTGTACTTTCACATGTGCAGTTGGACAACCTTACTCTGGTGGCAGAGTGGAGAATGAGTTGGTGAAGAAAAAAAGGCAGGAGGGACAATTTGGGGGATAGGTTACGAAAAATCTCAATTCACCCTTTGAGACACAGGGGCGGGGGGATGCCCTATGCTAGATTTCGGGATGTAGGCCACCTTGTGATGGTTACTGAGACTCTGAGAGGTACAGATTAAAAGAGAAAGTTGCCTTGAGATCTTTAGATCTTTAGGCCTCATTTGGAAGTCAGTGGTTTTTGGAATGAGTAACTTTACTGGCCAAGGTTGACACATAATCCACTGGGGAGAGGGTGGCATGTTTGCATGCCTGCCACAGGCATTTGTGCCAGCACAGATGCTGTGGTAAGGAAACCAAGGGATACAAAGACCCAGTGTGCTTACCTTGGTCTTGGGGAATGCATTCTCAAAGAGGTGCCATATTGATGTTTGTATGATGCTCTGAACTTTTCAAGTTCCTCTCCTACTCACCATCTCACATCTATACCCAGTGGTCTCACAGTCAGGGATCAGTTATTATTAACCCAAATTGACAGATAAAGAAATGTACACATGTAGAAGGACTCTGCCTTAGCTCTTGAAATTCCAGTTGAAATGCCACATCTCCCATGAAAATTTTCATTGTTCCAAGTTTACTCTCCCTGCCACTTGCAGTGTTAGCATTATTTTTTAAAAAAATAATCTCTACACTCAGCATAAGGTTAGAACTTAGAGCCCTGAGATCAAGAGTCACATGCTCTACTGACCCAACCAGCCAGGCACCCCAATGTCAACAGCATTAAGTCCAACACATGGCTGCTCTCTGTGACTTTATTCGATTTCATCTTATGTATTCATATTGTCAGCCACTAGACTATAAGCTGCCAAAAGACAAGGGCAAATTCTCACATTTATCTGGAGACTTCGATAGTCGTGCATGTTGGGCATTTAAAAGGCTCTTAGTAAATGCTTCATTATTAGACTAACATTGGCACAGCCAGAAATAAAACCTTCTTGATTTGCAGGCTTCTTCTTTTCTGTGTTATCCTAATACCCCTTTTTTGTTCTGTCATTTGTAGAACCAGGTAGATTTTTTTTTTTTTTTTTTGGTGAGCAGAGCAGAACAGAGCAGAGCAAACACAGAATCTAAAGGCCAAAGTACTAAGACACTTCATTTGTTCCCTAGACTTTATGCAGGACTGGGTCTCAACTGCACTAAAGGGACAGTGTCTGTGTAAACTGCATCAGGGTTCAGCCTAGCGGAGCGACAAAATGAGAGGTTTGGCTGACACATGCTTACCCTCCTAAGGTGGCTTGCTCTGGTTCTTGGCTCCTTTCTACCAGCACTAGAGGTGTGACTTCAATCCTCCTTGGTCATTCCTCAGGTTCTAGGAGTTCTGAGCTGGGAGCACACTTGGATGGCTCAGTTAGTTATGTTTCTGCCTTCAAATCAGGTCATGATCCTGGAGTCCTGGGATCCAGTACCTCATCAGGCTCCCTGCTTTGCAGGGAGTCTGTTTCTTCCTCTGACCTTCACCATGCTTGTGCTCTCTTGTGCTCTCTCTCAAAAATAAAATCTTAAAAAAAAAAGAAGCTCTGAGCTGGGAAAAGGAGTCTGAACAGGGTCGCCCTGCATGCCAAAGGGTTCTATGCACTGGTTATCTGTCCCTAACTATAGGGCAGTTGCTTTGCATTTATGAATATATTCAAGTATTCATTTTATTTATTTGTTAATGTAAGAGCATATGTATATGCACCTATAAATAAAATATGTGCAAATTACATTTACTGTATATTGTATAGGACAGTCATTTTCATTCTAAAGTGTAAATCAGAATTCCCTAGAAGACTTGTTAAAACAAACTTTCTGGATCTCAGGGTTTCTGATTCAGTTCGTCTGGGTAAGTTCTGAGAATCTGCAAGTGTAACAAGTTCCCAGGTGATGCTGATTATACTAATTCAGGATCACACTTTGAGATCAATGGGTATAGAATATATAGTCTTATATTTTTTTGTGCATGTGTCTTGTACATGTTGGTTTACGTATGCATGCATCTCTTCCATAGTAATGGATTATGATTAGAGACAAATTAGTATACACATGCTTATCTATGTATTTAAATATACACACACATATAAATATATACAAATAAAATGCATATTCATATAGCTGTTTATATACGATTATAAATGTATATAAATGCATATGCAAATGTATAAGCCCAAATATGTAATTTTATTTATTTATCTGCATGCACACACATTTTTATACCTAAAAATATGATCATAAATATGTTCATAGGTGATGCTTACACTCTGTGTGTGCATGTGTATATTATGAATGTGTCTTTGCCTTTTATAACAAAACACTTAGTCAAACATAGAACTCCATATTTTATGTTAAACTCATTATAAGAAGCATTTTTTTATTTTTTATTTTTTTTTAAATTAATTAATTAATTTATTTATTTGACAGAGAGAGATCACAAGCAGGCAGAGAGGCAGGCAGAGAGAGAGGAGGAAGCAGGTTCTCCACTGAGCAGAGAGCCCGATGCGGGGCTTGATCCCAGGACCCTGAGATCATGACCTGAGCCGAAGGCAGCGGCTTAACCCGCTGAGCCACCCAGGCGCCCCTATAAGAAGCATTTGTTAAGTGTTCCAACCTGAGACAGAGATATCTTCATACTGGTCCTATTAAACTCTATTAGTGGGATGATCTTTTCAATTTCTCTGGAGTCTCTTAGACATTTGCCATATTTCCCATACGAAAGTGCTGAACTAAACAAGCTCCATGTTCTTATAGAACCACTAGGGTCTACCTGTGAAGTCAAATTTTGATCATCTCATTTTTTTTTTTCTTCCTTTCAAGAGATAATGCAGTCTTTCTGGCATTTTACTGGCATAATGAATGAAAATGTACAAACTCAAAGTGCTGTGTGATCCTGGGTTATATCTCCTCCCCCTGCTGACAATGTCTGTTTTTGTCAAAGGCAAACATTGTCTCTAGAGGAGGAGGAAACGAGAACCATGAATTTGAGACCTGATGCTTAAGAGGGCAGAAGTAGAAGCAAAAGCAATGAAAGCACCAAGTTTACCAGATTGCATGGAGCACTTTCTGTAATAATACCTTCTCTCTTCACCCTTATCCTCCGTGCTCCAACATTCTTCCAATACAATGAAAGAGAGGAAGGAATAACCTGGAAGAAGAAAAGAAAATGCAGAGGGAAAATGTTTCTCTGTGTTTCAAGAATGTGATCCTGCTCTATTTATATCTCATGACACCATATTCCACTAAATATTGTCCTTAACATAGAACTATCTGAACTGAACTTCAGAGTCTTGCAGTAGCATGCTCAAGGACTCCCAACTAAAAGTAGAAGAGTGAGAATTTGAAGGCACATCTATCTGATTTCAAAGCATAGCCCCAGAAATTGTGATTAGGGCCTTCCTAAAACAATGTGCAAGAAAGACCCAGATAATAATTCATCATCCCTGGAAATTTATCAAAGTACATTTCCCCATGGGAATGAGAGGAGCAGTAGGAGACCTAGTGGAATTGTGCATTTTGAACCAGGAAAATAAGCTTGGGATGTGAGGGATGGGAGGTCAGGTATACGTGATGGGCTGTCAGCAACAGTAGTTATCAAATGCAGTGTGTGGTGTGTTGGCCATCGGAGATCATCTTTGGTATGTGGTCTGATGTTCATGTACTTTCATGTCCATAATATTTATTGGGATGTTTGCCTTGTGGTAAATTCACAATAATCATTAAGTTAAGTGCCAATTTGAATTGGCCTTGTCTAAAGGTAGTCTTTCCTGACCTGTTCTCTTTTAACAAGAGATAAGATTTTATTTCATAAAATGAGATAATTTGCATGTAAATAATGCAGAGGGGGAAAACATTGACTTAGCACCTGCAAGTATAAATAATCAATGGAAGACCGTCTTCTTAACTTATGGTTTATCAAAGAGGTGGAGAAGGACACTGAATGTCTCATCAGGGAGTCAGGAGAAGCCCCAAAATGAAAGACTCTAGTGGTAGCCCTCACATATCTGCTCTGCAATTTCCTCACCCCTGGACCCTAGAGAGGTCATTGATATACCCTTAGCCTCAATTACTGCTCCCCTAGTATCATGGCTATTATATTTACCTTGAAAGTTATTGAGAGTTTTATGGGAGATACTAGATGTGGAAAAATATGAATATAACTAGTGATGAGGAGAGCCCTGGGTAATTGTCATTAACATATTTTTATCAACATAATTAACGCCAAATAACAAAGAAGGAAACTTCTTTTTATCTATTTCATTTCATTTTGTTTTGTCTTGTTTGTTTGTATTTAATGGACTGGACAGTCTATATCTTAAGAATTGGCAGGGCACTTGTCACTAGATTACTAATCAATTCCGAAGCACCTTTCAAGGTCACAGAATTGCTATTCTAAATATATAAGTGATAATGAGCAGGCACCCCTTCCATACCTGGCTTTCCATCTGTGTTTCATGCTCCTTTTGAAAATGTATTTTAACTTCATCGTGTTCTTTTGCATCTGGAAAATTAGAAAAAATACCAACTTGTCTATTTGTGGGTCCTTAAATTGAGGCTTCTCTCCAAAGAGGGGAGAAAAAAAAGATACAAAGACTTCATGATTGAATTAAAAATTATAACCTTCATGGGGCATCTTGGTGGCATCTGCCTTCACCTCAGGTCATGATCCCAGGGTCCTAAGATCAAGCCCAGAGTCAGGCTCCCTTCTCTGAGGGGAGACTGCTTCTCCCTCTGCCTGCAGCTCCCCGCTGCTTGTGCTCACTCTCTGTCAAATAAATAAATAAAATCTTTTAAAAAAATTACAACCTTCATATGTTTTGCTGGAACACTTTTCCTAAGTGCCCTTAAGGGTAAGCTTTCTCTCTCTTTGTTCCATAATGTGTATGTTTAAATAATTTATTGTTTTGGTGATCTGAATAGGGATATGATAGGAGCCACTATTAGGCTAACAATTGGTAACAATGATCTTTATGAGAAAACTTCAAGGGTAATTGGAGAAGAAGTCTGATAGTGCCTGTTTTATGAGTTAAACATAGCAGTGATAGTAACCAACAAGAAAATCTTCCTTAAGAAGGAGGAGGGATTAATGTAGTTTCAAATAGCACACTTTCCCCCATGTGTGATTAGAGAACTCAACTGACACCACACTAGCCCCATGGACACTTCCTGGATCGAGTACCCCTAATCTTAAAGTAAGATATATCCCATCCTTGCAAATAACCACTTCTTAGTGTATCAATTAATCAAAAAATGTGTGTAGCAAAAGAAAAAAAAAATCCCAATTAAGGTACAACAATGCAATTCCCCATAAGATATCCACTTCTTTGAAACTGCCTCTTCATTAAATGAGAAATGAAGGTATAGCAAAGAAGCCCATCTCATTACTAAGATCATAAGATATCTAATAATTAATATATAACATATATATATATAACACATATAAATATATAACATATATAGTACATGTCTCTGTGGGTGTGCGTGTGTGTGTGTGTGCGCATGTATGTAAATTCTATGTCTGTGAGGGCTTTGTTCTAAGTATTTTCTTCACTTTTCCTCATTTATAAAAGCCACTGAGTATGTGTTATTTTCCATAGCATCAATTTTTAAAAGATTTATTTATTGAGAGTCAGAGAGTGTGTGTGAGCAAGCATATGAGTGGGGGTCGGCAGAGGGAGAGAGAGAGAGAATCCTTAAGCAGACTCCCCACTGAGCACAGAGCCCGAGATAATGGGACTTGATCTGAGGACCCTGAGATCATTACCTGAGCCAAAATCCAAAGTCTGATACTCACCAACTGAACCACCCATGTATCCTCTTCTCCTCCTCTGGGATGATACCACTCATCAAGATATTTATTTTTCATCCTGAATGAAATGATGCCTCTTCAACTATTGGATGAAAATGGTACAAGCTTGATTTTTTGTGACATATTTTATTGGAACTCAAAAAGTTGAATATATACTTGTACTTTTTGTGGATTGTTTTATTTTTGTTCGTGTCTTTGGAGAAATGTTGTTGTCTTTCGAGACCAAACACCTAATGCATCTGAACTTTCTGACTAAAGTCTTGAAAAAGACTCTGAGTAACTACTTTATTCAACCCATTTCCTTAGGCCAACAGATATGCATGACACAGACCTGGTTTTATATGTATATCTATAAACTTTTTTTGGTGTGTGGGGAAAACCTCAAAGGCCTGGATTTTATGAACTGCCTTTGTTGTGCATTTCAGTTTGTGCTTGCCCCTTTGGGTTTTTGAACCTCCATGTTCCCACATATGCTTCTTTCATTGAAGAAGTTTTCCTTGTGTTCTTTTTTTCTCTTTCAAACAAATTTATACAAAATGCTTCCAGTGATGGGTATTAAGGAGGGCAAGTATTGCATGGAGCACTGGGTGTTTTACACAGATAATGAATCATGGAACACTACATCAAAAACTAATGATGTACTGCATAATGACTAACACAACATAATAAAAAAATTTTTTTAAATGCTTCCAGTTCTTGGAAAAAAATTTTTTTTAGGTAGGTTCCATGCCCAGCATGGACCCCAATGCAGGACGTGAATTCATGATCCTGAGACAAGATCTAAGCTGAGATCAAGAGTCAGACACTTAAAAAACAACTGAGCCCCCTTGGTGACCCCAGTTCTTGAAATTCTTAAAAATAATTTATAATCAATTACAGAACTGTGGCTTTGACATTAACCAGTGTATTAAGAATGATTAAAATGTATCCCATGTCAGCAATCCTAAAATCTCTAATTTACATCACCCACTTTCACTCTCCTCATGTCAGCACAAGTCAAAGACTACATGGTCTCAGCTTTAGTCCATTCTGCATGATTTAAAACCTTATGAAGATCAGTAAGTGCATCTATTATGTGATTATTCTTCCATTTATAATAATTGAGCTTACATTAAGTTGACCTTTTAAGTTGAGTTGATTTTCCAGTTTGAAAACAGAAGACTACAGATTCATAACCCGAATGTTCTGTTTTCCAAGAGATATATAGTAAAAAGGAGGGCAATGTGGCTGATATCACATGGCTTATTATACACAAAGTGAGGAATAAAATTTAGGTTTCCTCTTTCCAGGCTTAGTACCATTACACAATTTTTGGTCTTCAAGGTTTTTGTTTTTGTTTTTATTTTTTTCCCCAAATACATTACTAATATTTTGTTCTTGAGTCCCCTTTCTTAAAAAGAGACACAATCTTCCAAAAGAAAGTTGTATCAGTATACCCTTTAGAAAAGCCATATTTTTTTCTGGCAAATGTTCATGTTGACAGAAATGGAAGTCTCAGGGGAAATCTGGTTTAACAAGTTAGTAAAGGGCAAGTGTATTTATTAATATGAATGATAATTGTATTCTGACTGAAGAACAGATGCTCTCCTTTCACTGAGGAATGCCTTAATATTATGAGAATCTAGAGGTTAGTCACTACTGAGAAACCAGAGTTTCTGGTTTTAAAATCTGGATAATTTGAGTCGGTATTCTTAATATTAACCACCGCTCTGAAGATGGTTCTTTTGCTTAGGTGAGTTTTTCAAGTTAGAAGTGGTAATGAACATAGACTATATGCCGATTTAAAGGCTAGTAAACCAGATTTCTATAGGGAAAAAAAATCCCAATTTTTTTCTTTTATTTCATCTTATAACTAACAGTTCTGACTTTTTTTTCCTGAAGCAAAATAAACAAGGAAGAAGACATTAATTAGTACTTGTAAATCAATAGCTTTTGCTCACATCTTTTTCATTCAGAATAAAATTTTTTGATGTATCCAGATATATAATGGAAGGTCATATGTACTGTTAAATCAATATATTTTCATAGAGTCAAAACTAGACCCAGACCTTGTTCTGTTTCTTAATCTTCTCACATCTGAGTGTCCTCAAAGAATAAATTTAACTCTCCATAAATGAAATTCTCCAAGGCACATCCCACTTTTGAACCATTGTTGAGGTTTAAGAAACTTTATTTCTAGGTGAAATAAAAGCATGTATCTTGCATGTTTTGCTATATTAGAGCAAGAGTGACTTTGGTTTACAATTGAAAGTAAGTATTTTTAAATAAGCACAAGGGATGTGACATTTTTATATTCAGACAGTGAAATCCCTCATGTAGAGTTAACCCTTCATATTATATGTGGAATAAAAGAAAAAAAAGAGAGAGATAAAGAAAAAAACTCTTTAAAAATTATTTATTTATTTATTTGTGAGAGAGAGGGAGAGAAAGGACAGGGGGAGCAGCAGAGGGAGAGGGAGAAGCAGGGTCCCTGCTCACTTGGGGATTGATCCCACCACCTGGAATCATGACCTGAGCGGAAGGCGGATGCTAAATGGACTGAACTACCCAGGTGTCCCCCTGCCCCCCCCCAAAAAAAAAATATTTTGCAAGCGTTGCATAGTTTCCTTGGATGCCTTAAATCTTGAGGAGATACTATTTGAAGTCACTTCAGATGATACTACTTGGAAGAGAGGTTTATATGTCTCTGGGTCCTTCACGGAGTAGAATATGCAAGATAACAGAATTATACCCTTTGAAGGGATCTATAAGGAGAACCAGAGGCAGCGCATTAGGAGGCAGATGCCATTTATATACATTCACTCCACAACGAGGCATGGGTTCCTTTGATACATGAAATCCATCCTGGAGAACAAGATGAAGAAATGTGGATTTCATCAAAGGGATGAAAGATGGACAGATACATTTCTAAATATGGCAGTGTAATAGATTAGATGACTCAGGCAACTATAGGGAAGAACCCCTAGAAGAACCCTCAAAACAGACTTGCTTGGCACTGGAGGGTTTAAACCCTTTTGGTTGGGGCAGTGGATGGAAGGAGGCCCCCTTAAACAAGAAAGCAGAGGGTGGTGAGTGCAGGCTCAACTCCCAGGGCTGTTCTCTGTCTCTACACCCTTTGTGGCTCTCTGTCTCCACTCCCTCCGCTGCTTCAGGCTTCTCTCCTGGGAACGTGGTGACAGTGAAAGACTAAGCAAACAGTATCAACTTGGGATATTGAAGAGATATTCAGGTGGAGAGGGTGACTAGGGTTTTCAGGAAGAAGAATAGCACCCCAAGGCCAGGGAGGCAGGAAAGAACTGGCCCACTTGGATAATTGAAAGTTACTTGATGTGCCTGGTGAAAAAAAAGGGGGGGTAGAAAATGGACAGAACAGGTGGAAGAGCTCAGGCAGGGCCATAATTGATGCCATAGTTGGTATACTAAGGATTTGACCTGTTTTTAAAATCTGTGAGGAGCCATTGATGAATTTTAATGTGAGTTACATGAAAAGACACAAAAAATAAACTGCCAATTTGTCACACAGGAAGATTACAAAACCCCCTCTTCCTTGTAGTGCTTTAATGAGCTGCAGTTATATCAGATTTAGACTTTGTGTACTTGGGTAGGTGACCTGTGATGGGGAATCTGTGAAGTTCTTTCACTGCTGTGAAAAATAGCTTAAGTGTTGAATGGAATGCTTTCTGCTAGCTCTGTATATCCACTCTCCATTCTTCCCTGGCTCTGGATTTGGGGACTTAACTTCATCAGTTGTTCTTTCTCTCCGACTTCTGCTAGGATCTGTCCCAAGAGGCATGAGGAGAAGGAACAAGGGCTGAAGGAGAATGTGGTCAGAATATTTACTGCACAGTCCATTCCTATTCCATGCTACTCCAGCTGGCTGCCTGTCCTTAGAGGAGGCCCTCCCCATTGCCCTTGTTTTCACTTCCCACTGCCTTTTGCAGCCCTGCTCGTGGCCTATCCACGTACATCTTCCAAGCTGACCTCCACCACTATGGATGACTCATGGTACTATGTTATCATGCGTGGATTTCTCTTCACCCTCCCCACACTGCAAGGACAGTCCTTTAGTTATATTCTCGCCCATGCATTTCCAAGTGCCATCTGCTTCTTGCCAACACCCAGACTATATAGTGATGTGTAATAACATTTCAGATGTCTTAAATGTCAAAACAGAAATCCACAATGCTCTACCTGTAAGCATCTACATCACCTCAGTCATCCTACCAGCTGTCAAACTGAAAACCTCAGAGCCACCCATCCTGCAATTAACCTCTTTCTCCTCTGTGCCACATACAGTCTCTTAGGAAATCATATTGGCTCTATCTTTGAAATGCAAGCTTGCCTCTTCTCACCAGCCTCTTGGGTGCCATTCAGGTTGGACCCATCATGGTGCCTTGCCTGGAGTAGTACCATGGTGCCTCACATGGTCTCCTTGCAGCTCCACTGGCCCCCTAATAGCTTAGGCCCAATATAGTAATTGTACAACTAAATTGCTGTATAATATAGAACATGTCACTCCATGAAACCTCCAACCACTGGCTCCCCTCCCACTCAGAGTGGTCAACAAGGCCCTCATGATCTGGCCAGTGACTTCATGGACCCCTTGTTCCACTCCCTTCTCCCTCAGTGTTAGCCACGCCATGTGTAACTTGCTGGACTTTGGCCATCAATCTCCATATCTACTTATCCTTCCCTTAGATATCCTCTGGCCTACCACCCTCAACTCTTGGTAGATGGTATGGTCGTAAGAGTCCCTACTCTGACCACACTATTCAGTACTGTACCTCATTTCTTCCTTCCCGAGCATCCTTCCTCCTCTTTGTCTTGTTCTACTTTTTCTTTGTTTTGCAGCATTTATCATTTTCAAGCATTCATGTGATATGAATTTCCTAGGGCTGCCATAACAAATTACCAAAAACTGGGTGGCCTAAAACACCACCAATTTATTGGTTCATAGTTCTGGAGGCTTAAAGTTCTGAATTTACTTGTCAGCAGTGCCATGCTCCCTTTGAATTCTCTAAAGAGAGGATCTTTCATTCTCTCGGCTAGTGTCTGACAGCCTCAGGCCTTTCCTAGTATGTGGAAACGTAATTCCAATCTCTGCCTTTGTCTTCATGTGGCCATCTTCTCTCTGTGTCTACATGTCTCTGTGTCATCATACACATTGTTTCTGTGGTCTGTGTGTCTAAATATCCGTCTTTTTAGGAGGACACCAGTCATACTGAATTAAGGTCCATCATCCCTAATTACCTCATCTTCACTTGACTAAATTAAATCTGCAAAGACCCAATTTTGAATCTGTTTGCATTCACAGGTACTGTGGATTAGATCTTTGCCAGGTTTTTTTTTTTTTTTTTTTGGCGGGGGAGAGAAGGAAGGGACACAATTCAAACTATAATACATAGTTTTCTTGTTTACTATGTGAGTTGTTTATTGTCTGTCTTCATGGGCCAAGAGCTAGGGTTTCCCAGAGTAAGGACCTTTTTCTCCTTTATTCACTAATTCTAAGTATCAAGTCTGTGGATCAAGTATCTAAGATTGTGTGGGCACATAATGAGTGCTCAGTAGACATGTGTTGAATGAGGGGAAAGTCTGAGTAAAGGCTGTTTTACAGATAAATGTGAATGGAATTTTATGCTACAAAAAAAAAAAAAGAAAAAGAAAAAAAAAAGTCTCCGAAGCTCTGGTTTGGCAACATGAAGTTTTGAAAAGCGAAACACTTTGTTTAAGATTTAAAAAGACACCAAATCGTGAACATTTTCACTTGAAAAGCGGTACCTCACTGGCCATGGTGGACCCACATTTTACTCTCATGATTTATTTTCCATATTTTATAACCTGTTCATGCAATTGAGACACATATTTTTAAGCCAATCCATGTTACTCACATCTTCTGAATTTCAGACCTGGGATTTGACTCTTCAGCAGATGGTTGATACGTACCTTGGGGAGGAAGGCAAAGTAGGAGAGGGGAGGTGGAAACAGGAGGTACAAACCTCTGCTGCGAGCAAGCTTCAGCAATAAAGGGAAGTGAGATGTGGCAGGACCCTATGTGCCACTAGCCTCATGACTTTCCTCCAGATCTGGGTCATAGTGGCCTAATCAAGCTTAGCCAGGCGTCTCTCTGCCTGTTGCACTGTGCCTGTTTGCTGCACTTGGAGCCACCTCTCACTCCTTCTGGGCCTGTGCATCGGGATCCCTTCATGGGTTCCAGGACACAGCTGTTGGAGCATCTCTTCATTTCAAATTGTTGCCCAGCCGCTCCCCCATTTTGTTCTCCTGGGGGCCACTGAGGCTTTCCAACACTTAACATATCAGCACGCTCTTCACACTGCCCCTCGATGACTCAGTCAGCTACGGAGGAGCAGAAGCAGGAGCAAACAGCTGTCATGTGTATTAACGAAACCCGGATTGCACCTATTACAGATATAAACCAGGTCTCTCATATACGGGTGCATCATGTCTTTACATAACCCAACAGGGTCTGGATCCTCTAGCCTTGAACATGTGGTCATTAGACAAAGATGCATCCATTGGGCTTCCATATGGTTCCTATAGTAATTTCAAATATTTGAAAGTAGTTTACATCAATTATTAAACCAGAGGGAAAAAAATCTATATCATTTGCAAGTAAAAGCATACCCATCAAAAAAAACTTGGAATACTTGTTATAAATTTATAACAATAGTATGATAATAATATATAATATATAAATATATGCTATGCAACATATACAACATTATATATAACAGTATACATAATGTAATGACATATATATGACATATAAGATTATCACATTATAATGATAGTGCCATTAATTTGTTAATCCTCCAAGAAAGGGTTTCCTTTCAACATTAGACACAAAAAGAAAAATCAATAGATGAATGACAGGTGGCAGAAGTTATTTGAAGTGTCCCAATTCAGTAAGGGATTGTTGTCAAATTATAAGAAGGGTTCCTGCATACCAAAAATAATGCCTGAAAGGACAACCATTCCAACAGAAATAGGCCAAATATAGATCACAGCCACTTTTAGAAGAAATAACTCAAAAAGCATAAAAAGCATTGGAAAAGGAGCTCAATCTTTTTCAAGCTCTGTAATGCAAATGTAGCCAACAAGACGTTACTTAATGTTGATAAACCTGGAAAGAAGCAGACACCTGAGTAAGGTCAAGGTTTAGGTGGACAAGGTAGCTATGGCAGTGTGGGCTGGTGTAACTGAGCTGGGGGGGGCAGTTGTGGGGGATGCTCACTCCACTGTGATCCCACATTCTTGTCCTGAGCGTGTGTCCTGGAGAAAGTCTCACTCAGGTCCATGGAGGCATGATCCTGACAAGTGTTTAATTTTAGTGGTTTTTAGGATGTTAGGGAGCAAGGGGGGAGGCTCAGCACCCAATGCTGGAAAGTGGATGGGTAGAATATGGTCAGTGAACACCCCAGAGCAGAGGTAAGCACACTTGTTCCATAAAAGGTCTGGAAGTAAATGTATTTATTGGGCTTTTTGAGCCAGAGGGTCTCCCTTGCCATTGCTCAACACTGACACTGTAGCATGAAAACAGTCCTGTTGGCAGGACCCAAAGGAATGGATATGGATGTGATCTATGAAGGAGCATTTACAGAAACAGACAGTGGGTTGGATTTGGCCTGGACTATAGTTTATCCATTCTTATACGGCTAATTCTGTTTATAAAGATTGTGTTAAATATAAACACATGATAAAAAAAAATTGGCAAGGCTCAATATAATAAAAGATCCACATTAATCATATATGAACGAGGCTTCTGGGGAATGCAGAGGGAATAAGGATGATACAGAAAAGAATAAGAGGTGGGGTGGTGATGAAAAGGAACCTAGAGTGGTGCCTGGGTGGCTCAGTCATTAACCGTCTGCCTTTGGCTCAGGTCATGATCTCAGGCTTCTGGGATTGAATCCTGTCACAGGCTCCACGGTCAGCAGGCCTGCTTCTCCTCTCCCACTCCCCCGACTTGTGCTCCCTCTCTCACTCTCCAATAAATAAATAAAATCTTTAAAAAAGAAAAGAAAATGAAGCTAGAAAGAAGGAATATCATTAAGTCAAGATTTTGTACTTAACATGCAGTTTCTTTTTTTCTAAACAAGGACAAACAAGCTGCCGTTTTGAATAAGGGGCTTTAATTTGCTCACAACTTCCAGAGCTGAAGTACTGTGTAGGCATAGCTGAGTGTCCGCTGTGGGTTAACAGGACATGTGGGCCTCCAGTTTGATGTTGTACCTAACTGCGGCAGGGAATCACTGTACTTTGTGCAAAGTCATTTTTAGTGCCCTTCTTTCAAAAAATAAATGGCACTAGGTAAAAATAGAAGCTTCCTTTCTTTTTTTTCCTCCTGATCAGGAAATAATAATTTGAAAAATGCCCAAGGGGAGAAGAAAATTGTCAAGCTGCATGTACAATGGCTTAAATTGCTCAAGATATTACCTGTGATAAAGAAGAAATGGAGCTCTGTCTTACAAGAAAACCCTGTCCTTGTGGGAGATGTAGTAAGGGAGAAGCATGCAACAATGGTTAAAAGCAAGGGATAGGAGTCAATTTGGGATTCATATCCAGGCTCTTCCACTTTCTAGCTAAATTACTTAATCTTGATCAGTCCCTGTTTCCTCATGTTAAGGTAAAGATACCTTGAGAGATTGTTTTGAGTGTGAGAATCTCAATTTAAAAACTAAGATGGGCACACTGGGTAGTACTGTTATCATGGAAGATGCATTAATGGTTTGTATGAGTAGCAATTCCTCATTTCTGTCTTTCTCCAGGTTTCCATGCAAGGATTATATATGCATAACAGGGAGATAATTGTTACCACAAAAGCATAAAAACATAGTATATTTTATGGAGGAACTACCAACGTATTGTCTTGAAAGCATCCAAGTTCCCATTGTTAAATACTTAAAAATATTTTTATTTTTTTAATTGTATTTATCTATTTGAGAGAGAGAGAGAGAGGGAGAGAACAGAGGAAGAGTGAGAGGGAGAAGCAAGTTTCCCACTGCGCAGAGAGCCTGATGTGGGACTCGATTCCAGGACCCTGGGATCATAACCTGAACCGAAAGCAGATGCTTAACCAACTGAACCACCCAGGTGTCCCATTCACAAAATATTTTTGAAGAGATTACCTCAAAGAAAAGTCCATGTTAATAAAGTAATTGATTAATTAGAAAATTAGTAAAATGCAAAGGATCGCACCATGTTGGGCAAAGGTCAACCACGGTCATCCATGACACCTCTCTCTCAAAAACCAAATAACAAGCTTCAGACTGTCATCTGCTTTAGTCCTTAGAAAGGACTAAAGCTGGCAAGACTTGGAGACAGTGTTGGCTTTTCTCAAAGATTCAGCCCCAGCCTGATTTCCCAGTGTTTCTTGGCACTGACACAGCTGGTGAGCATACCCCCACCACCAAGCTTCCAGGTGAAATGATAGGTGGTCTGGATAAAAGCCATTCATGCAGAATCTTATGGTTTCCAAATCAGTTCTCAATAATGTATATACTCCATTCTTACGTTAAATATTTATTTCATCTCTAAAATTTGTTTTTTTTTAATTAAATTGAGAGTTCATTAAAAAAAAATTTAAATTATGTGAAAGGTAGGAATAATAAACGGTGCATACATATCTATATACTCACCATCTCAGTTCAAGGAAAATGACATAGTCATCCTGTGAAAATTAGCCTGTGGGCCTCCTCTCTCCTGTCTTTTTGTCTTGCCTTCACCGCTGCAAGTAAGTATTTCATGTCCCCAAAAGTTTTGCGTTTATTGTTCCCTTATTTTCCTTTAAGAAGATTTTACCACCTACAGTTCTCTTTTAAGCTTTTTGATTTGGAACTTCAAATCAGATAACAAAGATGTGATTGGAAACTTCATATGAATGGATTAAATCGCCATATCATCTTGTACGACTTGACTCTTCACTCAGTATTACTTCTTTATGCTTCCACAGATGTGTTTTGCAGGTAGCTCTGGTTTGGTGTCTGTGTGGAATGATTTTCCTTTGTAACAACATACAACGGTCTCTTTATTCCTCCCACTGTTAGTTGGTATTCGTGTTGCTCTGGGTTTTTTGCTGTGCCATGATGAATAATGTGGCACATGCGCTTGTGCGCTTGGGAAGACATTGTTGAGAGTACGAATCAAGCAAGGGGATTTTGTGCTCATAGATTGTGATCGTCTTTAACTATATTAACAATATCAAATCATTGTCCAAAATGTTTATACCGACTCGCACGCAATTTGTAGGCCTTCCGATTGATATCTATCCTCATCAAAACTTTTGTCAAAAATTTTGTTTTGGAGAATGTGAAATGGTATTTCATTTCCATTTCCCTAAATACTAATGAGATTTTTTTCGTTAAATCTATGAGCCATTTGAGTCTTTTTTTTTTTTTTTAAGATGCTTTTCATATATTTTTCACTGGATCATATGCCTTTTTAAAATTTATTTGTAGGCATTGTTTATATATTCTGAATTCAATTATTTAGTCAGTTAGATTATTGTCAAAATTACCTCTCAGTCTAGGGCTTGTATTTTTACTCTGTTTTTATGGAATATTTTTTAATGAATAGAAGTTACTAATTTTTTATGGGGGATTTAATCCTTCATTTCTCTGATAATTTGAATTTTCTGTATTTTGTTAAGAAATAGTTTTCTACCTCAAAGTCATAAAAATATTCTTTTATAATGCTTTCTAAAATATGTATTTTTTTTAGTTTTGTCTTTTACATTTAAACCTTTAGTCTACCTGGAATGTGTTCTTTATATATGGAGTGAGAAGAGGTTTGCCCAATTTCATATATTTCCAGATGAATGTTTTTTCAGCACCATGAATTGTGAAGTGTGTTCCTTCCCTACTGACTCATATGACCAATTCTATCATAAATCTAGTCTCCATATATTTCAGGGACTGTGTCAGTTTGATTAATTGATTCTTGATTTATTTATTTGTTTTTGGATTGGTATTATTCTATCTCATGCCAATACTCATACCACCTTAATTACTACAGACTTTTAGATAATTCTTCATATATACCAAAATATTTTTACTCCTTATTTTATTTTTCTTGTTTGGGAATATCTCAACTCTTGGGCTCTTCTAAATAAATGTTAGTATCAGCTTGTCAGAGTCATAAAAGGAAGGGAGGAAGGAAGCGAGACAGGAGGGAAAGAAATTCAGACATGGCATTTAGGATTGATGTTCCAATAAATTTATAGATCTCTTTAGGGAGTAGTACAAATGCCAGTTTTACAATGACAAGTCTTCCTAATTTCTCTCTATTTACCTGGGTCTTTTAAAATGTCTTCCAAACATGTTTTATAATTTTCTCACTGTTTTATTAGATTTATTCCAAGCTGCTCGAGACTATCATAAACTTTGTTTTTAAAATCATATTTTCAATTATTTGCAGCTGGTGTGTATAAACACAATTGATTTTTATACATTGATTTTATGTCTAGCAACTTGAATGCTCTTATTAATGCTAATAATTTCTAGGCAGATTGTTGACAGTTTTCTTTTAACAATTTCTACATGGACTGTTTATGGTTTTTTAAGTATACATTCATCTCAAAGGCAGATGATGAGGGCTGTACCCCCTCTTTTCTAATGATCAAAAACTCTTTTTCTCTTTCTGGCCACACTATGCTGGCTAGGTTCTGTGCAGAGTAAGAATTGTTCACGATAGGCATGTTGGTCTTTTTTACAATTCTAGGGAAATGCTTTTAGGAGTTGATCATGGTGGATCACGTTTGCCCTAGGTTCAACATCCATACCCTTCTACTCTAGTTTGCTATAAGTTTTTGTCAGAAATAGATGTTGTGATATTTTTACTGGGTAATGAATTTTGGTATTTCCTATCTATGAATCAATCAAATTATTTCTTTTCTTTTATACCTTAATAAATCATATTAAACAATTTTCTAACATGAACCATCTTTTTTTTTGTTTTTTAAGAGTTTATTTATTTATTTGAGGGAGATAGAGGGTGCACAAACATGAGGGAGGGGCAGAGGGAGAGGGAGAAGCAGCCCTCCTGCTGAGCAGGGAGCCCAAAAAGGGGCTTGATCTCAAGACCCAAGATCATGACCTGAGCTGAAGGCAAGCGCTTAACCGACTGAGCCACCCAGAAGCCTAAACATGAGCATTCTTGTCCTGTTTACTATTGCTGAACCCTCTACAGGATTCACTCTACTGCATCAAGTATTGGGCTCTCCTTAGGATTTACCTGATGTGGCCATGCTGGTGATCTTTAATACATGCTGGATTTGATACTACATCAAAAACTAATGATGTATGTTTGGTGACTAACATAACACACATACACACACACAAAAACCAAAAAAAAAAAAAAAATAATACATTTCTAGTTCTGTTCTGAATTCTTGCCTCAGTGGTGATGAGAGTAACCTAGAACTTTTTGTTCACTGTATTTATTAAGTTTCAGTAGTAATTGATTGTAGGATTACTTCCTCATTTATGCTCTGGACAGACATATGATTTTTTTTTTAATGATTTCGTAAAAATCCTGTTAAACTGGTACACACACACACACACACACACACACACACACACACACGTTTCTTCTTGAGAGACCACTGATTATGTAACATTTTCCCAAGATATGTCCCTTTAACTGGTTTTCAAATTTACTGGCATAATGTTCAGAATATCCTCCTAATAACTTGAAAATCCCTTCTGCACCTTCAGTCACACCCTATTTTCAATTCCTAGCTTTATTCAGGGGCTGAAGACACTTCTGTCTGATCCTGTATTTCTTACCCCTTTACCTGGGTCCTGATCCTCTTGTCCAGAAATTGTCCCCACTCTGGCTGCTTCCAATCTGCTTGGAAGATTTAACACCTAACTGCTAACTGAAACCTGGATTCCCCACACCTTGGGCATGCTCTCTTAAGGAGCGCCCTCCATCCATCCTCTGGAGCAGTCTCCTCTTCAGGCTTAACCTTCTCTGAGGCCAAAAGCTCTTTGGATTCAGTGCACACAGTATCAACACTTTTCTCAGCATCTATTTTGTTCATAGATGTAGGTGGTGACCTGCTATGCTTCATTTTATTCCTTTCCTAGACTTTTCCTTCATGAGTGCTAAGAGTAGACAAGCATGGCTTGTCTAAGATTCAGTTTAGCTACTATTCATTTTCTGTGATTCACTTGAATGATTATTAGTACCAGTATGGGACTCTGAGCCTTATAGCACTGCCCTCCCCTGATTTCTACCGCTGCCTGGACCACTCTGCTTTCTCCTAGTGCTGAGAGTATTTTCTTATCTGGAAACTGTGGAACAATGCCCAGGCTCCCCTACCCATACTGGCCCTTAAGTCTTAAGTAGCCAAGCAAGGAACACCTGGAGATGTGGCTCCTTTCCTCATTCCAAGGAGTGAGCTTCCTTCCACAGACTTCAGAGCAGTAGCATGAAATTCCAAGGTTGGAACTGACGAAGCCCTATCTCTTCTGTTTTCTGCTTCACTGTCTTGTTCACAGTCACCAGGGAAGTAAGTTTTCCTTAAAGGCCATCTTTCTACCCATTCACCTTAATGTTTACATTTTCCCTCAGTAGTAATTGATTTTTTATTTTGATTTAATCTATTTGTAATTGATTTAAGTAATGGATTTAATCTATTTTCTACCAAATGACTGAAATCACTCCACTTCTCAGGACCTCAAGCCTTCAATAGAGCCCTCCTCCTCTGTCCAGGATCTGTCTAAATGTACTAAAGCTCTGTCCTGTCTGGACTTTCCATCCTCACCACACTGCCTTCTTGGACTCCTCAGTCAGAGCCCAGTCTTCCAAGCCCCAAGATATCCCAAGTTCCTGTGAATGCTTTCCATTCACTTTTCACTTCCCCTCATGTTCATGTTCCCATTGCCCAGGTGTACACTTACTCGGGCAGCTTTATGGAGTACCTGCAATGTGCCCAGCCCTTGTTAAGCACTAGAGATAACATGGACGAAAAAGAGATTTGAAGCCTTCTGTAGATGAAGCATGTGGTTGTGCAGATAGACTAGAGCCCAGTCCTGTTTCATCCTGGGAGTGGCGGTGTGTGAGGACAGTGGAGAAGAACAGCCTCGCAGGGATGAGGCCATTCAAAAGGAGGATTTCTGCATCATGTAAGACCAGGGTGAGGTCTGAAAATGGGAGGAGCTGATTGGGAAAGAAGATGATAGACAGCAGGAAAATCAGGTAGCATTACTATCATGTTTATGGTGAGAAACTCAGGTTAGAACCAGAATTAGCCTGAAATATAAGGGGAATTTTAGGCTAATGAAAAATTTAGTTTAAAGCAAGTAAAGACTGGGGAAAGAGGCCTTAACAATATAATGTGCACATTAGTATCTGGAATATATGGTAGACTCCTAAGATCAATAAGAAAACAAGCAACACAATTAAATAACAACAAAGCAGCGGGCAGCAGCAACAAGTCGGCAAGGAGTATAAACAGTCACTTCATTCAAAAGGAAATGTACATAATTAATAGAATATTAAAAAGACAACCTCCCATGATCTGGCAAATATTGCTTACCTGACATATTACCCAAGACAAAAATATTTACGATATCAAAGGTTGAGAGATATGAGGAATAAATTAAAGCTATCTTATATTGTTGTGGGTGGGTACAACTTACTATAACCACTTTGAAGAATAATATGACAATTTCTTCTAAAAATGGAAATGTACCTATATTACAGGTCAGAAACTTTACCTCTAGATACATCCACACATGTACACAGTGATGTTTATTGTATGTTATTTGAATTAGCAAAAATACATACATATATACATACATACATACATACAACCTAAAGTCAATGGGAAAGTGAATGACTAAAATATAGATTATTCACACGGTCAAAACCAAAACACATCTTTAAAAGAAAGGGTAGATTTAGATGTATGGGTTGGGAGAGAGCTAAAAATCAGGTTTGACTGGAAAAAAAAAAGTTGCAGAATGATTTAACACTGACTTTCAGTTTTATAGAGTTATGTTTCATTCAGTTTAGTGAAATTCCAAATGATCCTGGAATTGAGAAGTTTCTAAGAAAATGTATGTCTGGAAAATTAGTGTTTCTTTTATTTTTCCCATACCTCCCTCCATCCATACCTCCCTCCTTCTCTCCTTCCCTCCCTCCTTCCCTTCTTTCTTTCTTTCTTTTTCTTTTTCTTCCTGTGGTAGGGGCTGTGGTTGGATATAGAGCTGGAGGCTGGTGAGTGATTTGCTGTAGGGGGGTGATCAGCAGAGGTTTGAATTAAATATAGATGCACTTATATTTTGGAATGCTTTATAGCAGTCATTTCGAAATGAGTCAAAAAAGTCATTTGTATTACTACTTTTTATCTTCTTTTAAAAGCCAGTGTATGAGCATAAAACTGTTTAATGTTAGTTGCAGTGCCAAGCAAATCAAGAAATAGCTTTATCTTAAGTCTATGAGAATTGAAGAAAGAAAAGGAGAGGGATAAAATTTTGGATAAAATTTTGATATATTTTGACAAAAACCCAGAGATATCTGCCCAATTCTATGTGAAAAAAAATTTATCTTGGTCAAATTTTCAGTTTCCTCCTCTTCCAATGAATATGTAGGTCCACATATTTCTTGAAACATCTTTCAGCCCATTCTCCCTCTAGAGGGGGCCATATTAGATATTTTTCATTAGTCATAGAGGGAAGAGTGTAGGCATATGTCTTCCACAGGTTGGCAGCCTACAGAAATGAAGACATGTATTTCATCCTTCTATATGACATCAGAGTGCAAAACACTGTCTAGCACTGGTATAATAGTCTTTAAAGATAACTAAATTAGGATGACAGATATAATTCTTCAGGGAGAGCCTTCCAAAGCCCTCTCTTAAGTATGTGCACTACTTATAAACCTAACCAAGAAAACTACAAACATGATTAAAGTGTTCCAATTTATAATTATGAAAATGATATTAATCAATCAAGTAATCAGGAGATATTTGACCCTAATTGCCTTTGGAAGAAGAACAAGAATGAGCAATTACTAAATCCTTACAATAAATGAAGTCCTTTATATGTTACCACATTCAATTTTCCTCAAAACAATCACACTAAAAAAAGGGTAATTATCTCATTTTATGTCAAAGAAAACAAAGTTCGTAAAGGTTAAATAAATTATTCAAGGGCATCCATCTGAGATCCTGTTCCTTTTATATGATACCAGTTCCCTGTGGGACTCACCATTAGGCTAGAGTACAGAGGCATGCGTAGGTCTCTTCCTGAGGCTCAACATCTAATTGGGGTGACAGTAACTATGATGTGTAGCAGTAAGTGACAGGAGCCACCCATAGCCTGGTTCCAAAGCAGGGAACAAGAGTTCAATCCATTCATTCAGAGATGGTATTTGAAAATGATCCAGAATGTTAGGATTTTGCATACGTGGATTTGTCCTCAAAAGTCGAATATATAGGTTTACAAAAGCACTATTTCAGGACACATTTCATACTCCACATTATTGTTTCATCTGAGGTATCAAAGCAGGCAAAGCACTGTAGACTCTGCCCATTAATCTCATTATGGATATAGTTTTCCCTTTTCCTTTCCCTTTGCCCCCAAAACAGTGTTTGCATAATTGAGGTCTGATCCATTTATGAAAAAAAACTTCTTGAAGCATGGTTTAAAGATCTATGTTGTAACATAAAACAGTCTTATTCTAATTCAAATATTAATATAATTATGTGTATGCTCTAAATTTCTGGAGCTAGCTAATATGAAAAATATTAATATGGTCATTGAAAACTCTTTCAAATCAAGGGAGAAGAATGCATTCGATCATTTAATTAATGTCCCTATAACTTTGACTGAGGCTTCTCTGAGCTTACTATTCTCAGTAGGACAATTACAGTGATAATTCAAATTCCATTACAGCGAGACTGGAGATGGATTGTGGGAGTATCACTGAAGCCTCATGAAAGTGATTCAATGGCCATCCTGAGAGGTTTCAGAAGAAGAGCTTGATTTTTACATGCTAGTTTCATGTTAGCATCTCTTCCGTAGTGTAAAGCTAAAGAACAAAAACTGTCATGCAGGTCTGTGAGTGGGAACTTGCTGGCCAGGTGGGGCTGGACTCAAGAAGAAATAGAAGGGCCAATTCAGGAGCAGAGTTTGCATGTCATCCTTCTGGTTAAGCCAGAAGACAGACAGTCTGAGGGTCCATAGCCAAGTTGTATAGGAAGATCCTCCAAAGCCTAGGTAAGCTTCTGTGAAGGACAGAAAGTTCAGGATAGCAGGAGGACTTATATCTGAGATGTCAGAGAAAACAAAAATTCTAAATTTCAAGAGGGTGAAACCAATCATTTGCTGTGCCAAAGCAGAGGCAGTAGAGTGCCCCTCACTCTGAATCAGTCATCACTCTCCTTTTACCTCCTCTGTGTGTGGTTGGCTCTGTAGACCCTGGAGACATTGTCTTGGGTGTGCCCAGGATAACTCTAAATTCCAGGTAATAGAATCTCTGGAAGGGACTTGAATGAGGTCCTCCTGAGGAAGTTTTAGTAGTGGACCTCAACCTATGCCTACTGATTTAGTCAATTTTTGGTATGGACATACTCTCATATGTATTGTAATAGAACTTGGCAGAGTATATATGAAGCTCTCTTGTATTTTTTCTAAAGAGTCTAAGATTCCAAGATTGGTCAAGATATTGGGGAAAAAATGAACAGAATGAACTGAAGGATCCTGGGTTAATTCTGCAGGATGGTAATAAGGTAGTTATTGTTAGCAGTCATTGGACAGATTTAGGGCCCATCCAAGCTCTGTGACCTTGGGCAAGTTACTTAAATACTCTGAAATTGCTTCCTTATTAAACCAGGAAAATAATACCTAATTCATAATTAGTATTAGGAGGAAGCAATGAAGTAATTTATGTAAATCCCCTGTCACAATGTGCTGTTGTCTGAATTCCATAAGTGGTGTGTTCTGTTGTAATGCTGGTAGTTATAGCAACTGGAACAGTATACAGATGGCCTGTTTTGTAAGATACTTTGTAATAAGAAGGGAAACTTTATCCATATAACTTTTCCATGCTGATAATCTTCCCTTCTCTTCATCTATCATTCTTTTTTGGAGTGAGACAGCTTTTCCAAGCTCTCTCTCTGTGTCAGACAGATTCTGGAGGTCCTAATCAGCCAGTGGAGTTGGTTACATGAAATAGTAAAATGAGATCAAGCTACAAGACAGAGGCCACAAGTATCCTAGGGCTTTCTCAACCCAAGTGTGGCATCTGAGATCTGGGAACTTAATCTTGAATCAGGATCTATTCCAGGGAGTGGTACCCCAGGAAATCAAAAGCAGAAAACCTTGACCATAATAGTCCACAGAAACCATGAGGATGCTGGAATGGGCTTAACTACTACAGCTAGATGACCAAAGTAGAATTCCACCAGGGTCCAACTCTTTTGAAGGCACAGGCACAGCAGGGACAAAAACAAAGCAAAATAAAACAAAATACTATCTAGTCTTAACATCAGTACATATTAAACATGAACAAATGACTAAATTTTTTCAACTTGTCAGT